>NC_072053.1:29980810-29986760 GCF_027791375.1 Indicator indicator
ACTTAGCTTGTCAAGGTCAGTATCCAGGTGTGTGTTACCTTCAGCAAGAGAAGAAAAGAAGCAGGCAGACAAACTGAGAGTGACTGCAAGACTGCTTGTTGTCCAACTGCCCAACTGCCCATATCTTGTTTTGAGTACTGACTCTTAAACATTTCTATCTCTCCAATGGAAGTGTTTAGAATAATCATTATTTGCTTTCTTACACCCAGTAGTGATTTATTTACATTCTTTCACATTTCTGCTCAAACTTTGTGAAGAAAAATTAAAGACACAGTCTTAAAATCATCACAATGTTGTACAAACTCAAGTGATCATGCTAAATCTATACATAAGAGTATTACAAACTGGGTTGTTAATATTGCTTATTGTATTAATCCTGATGTTGGTAGTGCCGTGTTCATTTTCATCTGCAAAGGACCCTACAGAAGATAGTGAACACTGCATTTACCTTTGAAAAGCAAAGAGGGGGAGTTGTAGATAATCAGGGGGCTGTGGGTGGCTTTAACCTTGATGAAGTGCAGCTCTGCCCTTGAATCAGGAAAGTAAACAACTCCAGGGAAGAAGATCTGTGAAAAACAAAGGAAGAAGCAAGAGAACTCCCCAGCCTACTAAAAGGAGGAGAGAGGCATGTGGACAGCAATCCTAAACCAATCACTTAAGTACAAAGGGTGCGTGGACACGTAAAGAAGAATGTATAAGCCATAATGTGTGTTTGTAAGTTGCTGATGCTTGAGGACGTCTTAGTGTCAGTCATTTTTATCCTTCACCAGCAGCTCTGAGCAACCTGATCTAGTGTGAGGTGTCCCTGCCCATGGCAGAGGATTAGGAACTAGATGATCCTTGAGGTGTCTTCCAACCCTAACAATCCTATGATTCTATGATTCTCTGAAAGGTTCTTCTAAATAGTATGTGCCTGACATTGTCTCTTCTAGCTAGCTAAGCAGCTGCCAAGAGTCTTGTCAAGCTGCCATCTGGTGGACAAGCAGCAGAATTGCACTCTCAGTTCTTAATTGAACAACTATTTTGTATTTTTCTAATCGGGTTCAAATTGTTATATTATGCTAGTTTATGGGATATACTTCATGACTATGCACTAGGACCTGCATATAAATATTGTCTAATGGCTATTAATAATTTTTAATATGAATTCTTAAATTTTCATATTTCATATTTTTATATTCATAAAGTAATAACCTCTTCATTACAAAAGGTCACACCACTCATGCCATTGACTTCAAATTATGTGTGCCAGAATGGTTAAACCTGAGAAAGACCACAATCTCTCACAGTTGGCAGTCTGCTACTTTTCACTTATGCTAAAGTTGGGATTCTATGAGTTTCCCAAGTAGTTTCACCTTCTAACCTCACCACCACACCATCCATTGTGCATTCTCCCAACATTGTTACTAAAGCAGCTGTATCTCAACCAGCTGCCCACAACTCTCTGGTGCTGCTGAAAAGCCAGTGCCCTGTTGCCTTATCTGTGGTTCAGTCACTACATGACAGCAGGGTCAGCTGCTATCACTGCCTCATCCCTGACTGAAAAGGTTTTCTCAGAAGAAGCCTTCTGCAATCCTTGAGAACTGGGAATAAATCCCTGGGAGCCAGGCTCAGTGCAAACTGGGCTAAGTTGTGGGAAGAGTGAGAAAGGCACTGTGATCTCGGGTGTTTGGTCTAATTCCAGCCAGAAAATAAGGGAAGCATATATTTATAATGTTGCATAAAGTTTTTAACTAAGGTATCAGATCTATCCTCTACACGTTTCTAAACTCTGAATTAAAATGCTCTTGCACCTCCAAAAGAAGGAACTGTGGTAGGTTTTCTAGGAAAGCCAAGTATTCTTCCAACACATCCTTACTGAAATGAGATCCACGCAACTCCCAGTACAACTTCAAAAGCCTGAGTGCCTGAGAATTTGTCTAAGCAAGTTTCATATCATACATGTGGTGGTTTTAAAGCTACGCCTTTAATTTCTTTTCACAGAGTTCAAGCAGAAAAGTAAAAGAATGTAAATAAATCACAGTTGCATGTAAAAAGAAAAATAATGATTATTCTAAACACTTCCATTGGAGAGATAGAAATGTTTAAGATTCAGTACTCAAAACAAAGTTCAGTCTGTCTGGTGTTTCTCTGCTAGGCAGTCTAGCAGAGTGCTTCTGCATTTCTTTTCTGACTTTATGTCAGAGATAACACACCTGCATACTGACCTTGAAAGCTAAGTTCTAACAACCTCTCTGCTTCTTGTCTTTCTTCCTTTTGCCAGGGGGTCTGGGGAAGGCAGGGAAGGGGGAGGCAGAGGGACAGCTTTCCTGGCTTTGGCCAGGAGGGTTTTGTGCTGTTTCTGTTAATTGTGCATGTCTGTAAATATTGTAAATACTGTAGATTTGGTATATACTCATTGCATTCCATTGTAGACTGTAGTTTTTCCTGTAAATACAGCTACATTTGCTTCTGAACTGAGCTAGTCTGGTGTTGTTAATGTGGGAAGGGAATTTCAATCATCCACACTACACCAAGTAATTTTGGCACACAACGTGGGGCAATTGCTTGATTGATTAATTCCTGCTCAGATTAGGATGCAAAATGAAGCTGCTATGGATTCTATGGCATTTAATATATTCTGTTCTGACTGTAGTAATTTATAAATGGACTATTTCAGCTATGAGAGATAAGATTGGAGGATATGTTGCATACAAGTTATTTCTTTGGTTTAAATATAGGTTAAAGAGATTTGTTTATTACTGCCTTAGTTCTATTGGAGTAGGAAATTATGGTAACTTGACTGTAACTTTGCCAGCAGATGTATATGAATTCACCATTCCTATTACAGAATCATATCTGGGTAAATGGGATGCTAAAATTATTTTTTTGCTGTGCCTAATTTTCCTGTTGGTGGTGATAATAGTATGTCTGCTGGTGGCACTGTACCAAAAGAGGCATGGAGCTGTTTGCTTTAGGTGTGGAAGAAGGCATAAGAAATCTGGGTCTAATGCAGGCAGTTTGAGTAACAAGGCAGATACAGAATCTGATTATAGCATATAAGAAGTGACAATTAAGTGCAAACAGGCAAGAGCTAACAGGAGAACTGCTTGAAACAGTAAAAGCGGTGCATCTGGAGTTATGACAGCAAAGAGGTAGACACAGCCCAGAGCAGCTGTGGGAACTCTGCCGGGACCTAAGATGGCGACGGCAGCTACACAGGAAGCAGCCATTAACGAGGTACACTCTCCTCCACCCTCTGCAGTCGAAACAGGAACAGCGGTAGAGGGCTGCAGAGATTTCAGCCTTGATATTGCACAGAACCTCTCTGTTTCTGATGATTCTGCTGTGGATTTAAAAGCAAAACTAGTGAGTCTAATTGCTGCCCTGACCAGAAAACACAAGGGAAGCACAGGAGGTGCAGAGGGAGGTGCAGAAGGTGCAGAAGGAGGTCAGGATCCTGCTGTTCAGGGACCCTCTGTTAAAAAAGATGCTTCTAATGAGGAAGAAAATATTAGCCCTAAAAATCTGGCTGATTTCATGAGGCCACCCATGGATGGTGGACATGCAGGTCAGGATATGAGTCCTGGTAAATTATGAACTAATAGAGGTGCTTCTGAACTTAAGGAAATCGCACAGAGGCTTGCAGTAGGAGCATGGGGACAGCAGGTTCAAGAAAAGGAAGATGATGATGATGATGATAAGGATGACATACAGTCAGCTAATGTACCCAGGCAGGAAAAAATTAGGCATGTAAGGAAAGATTACATTAGAGGAGATACTGAGCCAATACTGAGCTGGGCAGGGAGATGTTATGACACGGGAGCTCCAGTTTTAGTGGTAGGTGACAAGCCAGCATCCCAGCTTGGAACTCTCTCAAAAGATATAGGAATAGACAGGCATCTAGGCAGATGCCTTGGTAATGTTTCTCTGTGGGCACACCTCCTACTGGCGGTCCTTATGAGATACCCTAGCAGAGATGATTTATCATGGAAACCTAAGCCTTGGAACACAATGGATGAGGGAATTAAGCATTTGAGAGAGTTTGCTGTGAGAGAAGTAATGTATGGAGGTCATAAGACTCTGAATCCTGATGAAATTCCTGTGGGAACAGACCTTGCCAAAAAGCTCATTAAGCTTGCTCCTCCTAATTATGCTACTATTCTGGCAAGCAGAATTGTGGCAAGAAATTATGGTGGAGCACCTCCTACTGTTGGCCATTTCAATGACCAAATGAGGCAATTGGAGGATAGTCTCACATGTTTCTTTGGTTTCAGCCATTGAAACTCCATCTGGAGAGATAAAGAATTGCATGAAAGAGCTGAAAGAGGAACTTAAAACCTCCATATCCAACTTGATGAAGGGAGATTATGCCAATTCCTCTTCTTCCAGACGGGTACAAATCTCAGCTGTTAGAAACAGGCGTGCTCCAAGGAGGCCATTCCAAAATAGACCAAACCAGAATAGACAACAAAAGCAATCTCATGGGAGTATCTGGATAACTCTGCATGATCAGTTTGGTGAGAACATGAACAGGTGGGATGGCCAAACAACTTCTGATCTTTTCAGGAGGTTCTAGGAGATGCAGAGTGGCAGAGCCTGAGGTAACAATACCAGAAGGGTAGCTGTTATTTCCTCAGTTTCCCAGAGCAACTCTAATAGCTACAACAGTGATTCTAACTCTGGCACCAGACGTTGTGCCAGCTGTACATGTGGATGCAATCCCCATAATTATGGGTGCTCTGCCTTCCACCAGGGGGAAGGGATACTGGAGATAACAGAATTTACTGTGTACATCCAGTGGCCTGGCACTTCAAAATTTCAGAAGTACAGGGCCTTGGTGACACGGGAGCTCAGTACACCATAATACCATGGAATTATCAATGTCTGTGATGAAGAGGTTATTAATTTATTAAATGTGAAATATGAATTATGAAAAATATTTTATTAATTATTTTAAATTGTTAATAACCAACTAATCAGTAGTTTATATATAGATTCTAGTGCATGGTTGTGAAAATACATCCCATAACTGGTTTAATGAGTACAATTTAACCCAATTAGAATATTTGCAGAATTAATTTCTAATTAAGAGAATGAAGGGTGCAGTTCAACCGCTTCTTCACCAGATGGTGACTTCACAAGATGCTTGGCATCTGTAACTATATACAGAGAAATATTTACAATGCTATCAAGAGGAAATTCAAGCTGAATGTCATGTGGCTAGGAGTGGGTTCTTTGAACTGAAAGTTAGTGAGTGTTGCACATGTGAGAAGATACACTGTGTCTTTGTAGTGAAATAAACTGCTAGGTTATGCTGGCTGCTTGCTGTCTGCTTACTGTCTTCCCAAGGCTGGCCTGGGGCTGGTCTGTACCAAGTGGGGGAAGGCTCCCAAGGCTGAGACTGAGGCTGAGTCACTGGCTGGCTGTGGTGGGGCTTCCCTCTGGACTTTCTTTCTCCTCCTGTTTTTTTGGAGGGGCAAGACTTTCTGCCAATCGGCAGCTCCCCTTGGCAGGGTGGTCCCGTGGCACAACTGCGGCGGCTGGGGCTGGCAGGGCCGGTGTGACTCCCTGAACAGGGTCAGCCCTCACAAAGGTGGCCCGCACTGCAAGGCAGGGCAACGAACTTCGGGGAAGGGGCGCGGCTACGTGGAGCAGCGGTTCCCCTCAGCTCAGCTCAGACTAGCTCACAATGCCAATCTCATTGGCGACTACTTCCCATTTAAGGTTACAAGAGAGTCCTTGGTTTGAACTCAAAGAAGTGGACAGAACTCTCTCTCTCGGGAAGTCCTGACTTTATGTTGCCCTGGCAGCACAGGGCTGCGGAGCAGCGAAGTGGGCAGCTCCTTCTCCTTGTTGCATATGGTGCCTTCACCACAGGGTCTGAGCTTGCAGATGAATCTACAGTTGTGGAACATCATGAGATAGAGGATGTGAAGTTGCTGGTTGCTTCTCAAACTGTCCATCACAA
>NC_072053.1:29986860-30045169 GCF_027791375.1 Indicator indicator
GGCCAGAAGATGAAGCTGTTCCTTGCAAAGGTCAAGGACAAAACAGCTATGATACTGTTGCTCTCTTGTAAGTCTGGAAAGAAGGTGGTTTTATGCACTGCAATACAGTCAACAGCAAAATTACTTCCAGTTGGGTTACTGTTACTTTTGCTAATAACATCTGGAGTTTAGCTGGCTGAGTTCTCCTGAAGAACCAGTGTAAAGATAACACGTTTACAAAAAATACTGTTTCTTTTCAACATCTTATACTCAATAGGTTTTGCCTGGCTTCTCTAAATGTAGAAGTATATGCCTGGTGGTGAATGCTGAGTGCTCTGTTCAGATTCACATCGCTGCAGAGGATTGGTGCCCTTCATAAACTCCTTGCATGCAAATGAGTTCCACAGCCTTCCTCATTCTCAGTTGCATCAACTTCTCTAATTAGTGAAACAAAAATGCAACAAAGGATTGATTTCCACTGATTGTGTTCTTTTTCACTCGTGCACACAGTTTTAAGCCCACAAGCGAATAGGACTCAGATAGATTTGAGTAATTGAACGGACTGAAGATCCAAGAATAATGTTTTTCTGATGAACACAGTTTTCTCCAGGAACATCAATTTACTAAATCTAAATATCTTTCTTCTAAACATCTTGGGCTGACACTGACCCCAGAGATGGATTCTGTGTTCCTAACAGCTCCCACCAGGAGACCTGGAGTGGTGCAGGTGATCTCATGAGGTCCAGGGCTGGTTCAGGAGCTGGGCTCCCAACCCTCCAGCAAGTGCTGCTGGCCTGTCCGTGCCCAACAAGGAGGGCTGGATGTGCAAGGCACCTCCCAATAGCACTTCTTGGCTCTGCCCCAGAGCCATGGTAAACTTCCAGAGCTTCTGTCCCCAGCAAAGCCAACATTGGCAGTCATTACAATGGCAGACTGCTGGGCTGAAGGAGCCTCTGGTTCACATGGAATTTGGGTCAGAGAAAAGTATGGCAAACAACCGCAAATCCATAGAGCTGCACACCTGGTTTCAGAGCAGTTCTTATATCCTTCCAAGATGTAGAAAACACATTGTCTCCTCTAGCCTTAAGCTTTACCTTCAAGATACAAGGGTAATCTTAAATACACATGCAAATACTTATGGCTCTGATCCTGCAATTTATAATGCTCAGGGAGACTGCTGTGCTCAAGTGGAACACCATTAACTTAATGTGAATTTCAGCCATGCATTTTAAATTACCAAATCAGAGGCTGAAATTACATACACTCAGCAGCAGGTGTTGCCTACCACATCTTCTACAAAGCTGCACAGACAGTGAGCATTAAAAAAGGATGATAAAAGCATACAAATATCATAACAACAGTAACAGCAATAATAATGGTGATTACAAAAAAATAGATTATAATGCTGCCCACAACATTCAGTTTCAATTTTCTTCAAGAATAAAAAACATGGCAGCTTGGAATAAACTAAGATTTGTGAGCCACAATGCACCCAGTTGAGCCTGGTTTGAGAACACACTTCCTGGGATATTGAATTATTTAGCTGACTATGAAACAATTTTGTGCAGAGTTGCTTAAGTACGAAACATTTTTATCACTCACACAGTTCTCAAATTGCATTTCATACATAAGTGAAGGTCTTTTTTGAGGCTGTAGGGAGATGGCTCAGATTCACCAGATTCAGAGATCCTCAGCACCTAAATTTTCCCAAACCTAGGGGCATATTGTTAACCATCCTCACTATCAAAAAACAGAGAATAATTTGAATTCAATTGGCCTCCATGTAACTGTGTCTTTTTATTGTATCTTTCACTGAGACTTACAGGATCTATGATACCGTCTTTTTTCTCCTGTACTCTCTCTTTCCTGCCCTGTAGGCATGCATACTTTAAACCCAAGTAATTTTTTACTGTTAATTTTGGTAAGATAAATAGCTCAATCTCTTGAAGTTTCTCACTGTACAGCATTTCCTCTAAGCATTTTCTGCATGTATTTCCAAATCCAGTTTGCCAGCCAGACCTCCATGCAGCCCCAGCAAGGCCATTCTCCTAGTTAGGTTTATCCTATTACTCCTATCTGATACACCTACACTCGCATATAAGGAACAGCTTAGGGTAAGAGACCTCTTTTCACAATGCTCCTGGCCACAGTTTTATTTATCACTAGTTATCTTGACTACCACAAATTTTAGATCCTACACTTACCTCCAGTTCACTGAAGAAAATATGCAATACATCAGGTATAATCCTAATTCCTGCACAATGACCTTTGAAACTTCCACGAAGGGAAGGTCCAGAAAATTGTACAGATAGGCTTGTTTCTGCAATAGGCATGTCTTTAAGAGGAAAATCTGATGTTTTTCAAAGTTGATCTTAAACTTCTAGATTTTTTTTTCCCTGATAAAGATCTTAGAAATGATCAATGAAGGACTTACCTCCAGTTTGGATGAAAGTAATGTACTCATCTTTAGGCTTCTGGAGAACATTGTTTAGAAGTGTAAACTAAGACAAAATGGAGAAATTACCTTTGGCCAGATCTAGACTTTAAATCCAAATAAATCTTTCCTTCTATAGCAATGCACTTTAGCTTTTAAATTTACTGGAACTTCTAATAACAAATACATCAAGACTTCCAGACCAATTGAAATTTTAAATCCTAGAAGATTACTTTTCTAACCACCTCCTCTCATAGCAGACCGTGTTGCGTTACAAGAGACGTTTTGTCTTTCTCAAGTTGGGATGTGAAAGGTTTCATAAGTCATTATGAAATACTAGAAATTACTTAAGGTCTTTAATATTTGACCTGGAATTTCTATTCCCCACTTGAGCTTTTGGGGTGGGCATGAGGACTTAATATGAAAAAGACTAAGTCAAATTGGGAGGGAGTTACAAAAATGCTGTTAAGACTTCATATTCTTGCCTAAGACCATGACTCAGGAAGTCACTTACCAAGGGCATGGAAAGTGCCAGCACCTCTTGCTCTGGGGCAGTCCGCTCCATTCACTCAAAGTTTTGCTTCAGCGGTCTCTGGGCTTGTTTTTATTTTTGCTGAGAACATTAATGTCAGGTTGCCCATCAGTTTGTGAGTTTGCGCCTTTCGGGAAAGCCAGGTGTATCCTGTGAAGCTGTTCGTTGTTGGCTGGTTAGTATTAATATGTGTACTATGTAACAGTGTTCCCCAGGGATCAGTGTTGGGCCCAATCCTGTTTAATATCTTTATTGATGATCTGGATGAGGAGATAGAATCCACCATTAGTAAGTTTGCAGATAACACCAAGTTGGGGGCAGGTGTCGATCTGTTGGAGGGTAGGAGGGCTCTGCAGAGGGACCTTGACAGGCTGGACAGATGAGTGGAGTCCAACAGGATGGCATTCAACAAGTCCAAGAGGAAGGTTCTGCACTTTGGCTACAACAACTCCATGTAGTGTTACAGGCTGGGGTTGGAGTGGCTGGAGAGCAGCCAGGCGGAAAGGGACCTGGGGGTACTGGTTGACAGCCGGCTGAACATGAGGCAGCAGTGTGCCCAGGTGGCCAAGAAGGCCAATGCTTCCTGGTTTGCATCATAAATGTGGTGGTTTGAAACTGTCTTTTTAATTTTTCCTTGCAAAGTTCAGAACAGAGAAAGTGAAAGAATGTAAGTAAGTCACTATTGGGTGTAAGAAAGCAAAATAACGATTGTTCTAAACACTTCCATTGGATAGATAGAAATGTTTAAGAACTATTACCCAAAACAAAGTAGGCACTCTGCACATTCTGCGTTCGGCAGTGGGGGCAGTTGCTGGGCTGTCTGGCTGCTGTTTCTTCTTCTCTTCTGGCTGAAGATAACACGTACTGACCTTGGCAGCTAAGTTAACAATTTCTGCTTAACTAACTCTGCTTCTCTGTCCAGGGGAGTCTGGGGGAAGCTCCTGGGAGAGAGAGAGGCCCCTTTGGGAGGGTCCCCTTGGGGGGAAGCAAAGGGAGATCGGTTGTGCTTTTTCTGTTGATTGTATATATTTGTGAATGTTGTGAATTTTGTATATTTGTACATATTCATTGCATTTCATCATAGATTTTAGACTCTGCTTGTAAATACAGCTTTTCATTTGCTTCCAGACTGAGCTAGCCTGGTTATTGTCGGTGGGGGGGGGAATTTCAGCTCACACCGACACACTTTTTATTTTTTTGGCGCTCCAACTCGGGGCTTGATTGCTTGTTTGATTTATTTCTGCTCAGATTAGGAAGCAAAATGAAGCTGTTTTGGATTCTGAGTCATTCTATTTCATCTATTATCGGTGCAATTGTCTACAGATGGGCCATTTCTTGCATGATAGACAAGATTGTGAGATAAGTGGCATATAAGTTGTTTCTTTGGGTTAAGAACAAGTTACTGAATGTTGGTGAATTCTGTTGTGGTCTTATTGGGCTAAGAAGCTATGGTAACTCAACTATGGATCTGCTAGCAGACACATTTGAGTTTGTTACTCCTCTTACAACTACAGAGGGTCTTTGGAACCAGTGGTACCCTAGATATCTTGTGCTTGCCTTAATCTTAATTTTGTTGCTTCTTGGAATAATCATATGGCTACTTAAAGTGCTGTGTCAAGAAAGACATAAGGCTACTTGCTCTTCCAACTCTGCTGTGAATGTGAAAACCAATCCAGTAAATTTGGTGGCCACTGTAAGCAGAAAGCGTAAAGGAGCTGTAGGAGGAGATGCAGATGCTGCAGGAGATGGTGCAGATGGAGATGAGGGTCCTTCTACTCAGGGTCCCTCTGTTAAGAAAGATCCTTCTGATGAGGAAGAGAGGGTTAGCCTTAAAACTCTGGTAGACCTCTTGAGACCCCACATGGATGATGGAGATGTAGGTCAGGATGTAGACCCTGGTAGATTAGCAACTGCTGGCAGAGCCTCTGAGCTCAAGGAAATTCAACGGAGGATTACAACAGGATTATGGGGACAGCAACCTCAGGATGATGATGATGATGATGATGATGATGATGATGATGATGATGATGATGAGGATGGTGATGATGAGGATGACATACAGTCAGCTAATGCACCCAGACAGGAAATTAGACATGTGAGGAAGGATTACATCAGAGGAGATAATGAGCCAGTCCTGTCTTGGCTAGCCAGGTGTTTTGATATGGGAGCCCCAGCATTGGTGGTAGGTGACAAGTCAGCCTCTCAGTTGGGGATGCTCTCAAAGGATACAGGCATAGACAGGCATCTAGGCAAGTGCATTGGTAAAGTTTCTCTGTGGGCACGCCTCCTACTGGCAGTCTTGCTGAGGTACCCCAGCAGAGATGATTTACCATGGAACCCTAAGCCTTGGACCACAATAGCTGAGGGAATCAAGCGTCTGAGAGAGTTTGCTGTGAGAGAAGTAATGTATGGAGATCAGAAGACTCTGAATCCTGATGAAATTCCTGTTGGAACAGGCCTTGCCAAAAAGCTCATTGTGATGGTTTGAAACTGTCTTTTTAATTTTTCCTTGCAAAGTTCAAAACAGAGAAAGTGAAAGAATGTAAATAAGTCACTATTGGGTGTAAGAAAGCAAAATAACGATTGTTCTAAACACTTCCATTGGATAGATAGAAATGTTTAAGAACTATTACCCAAAACAAAGTAGGCATTCGGCACATTCTGCGTTCGGCAGTGGGGGCAGTTGCTGGGCTGTCTGGCTGCTGTTTCTTCTTCTCTTCTGGCTGAAGATAACACGTACTGACCTTGGCAGCTAAGTTAACAACTTTCTGCTCTAACTAAACTCTGCTTCTCTGTCCAGGGGGGTCGGGGGGGGAAGCTCCTGGGAGAGGGAGGCCCCCTTTGGGAGGGTCCCCTTGGGGGGAAGCAAAGGGAGATTGGTTGTGTTTTTCTGTTGATTGTATATATTTGTAAATGTTGTGAATTTTGTATATTTGTACATATTCATTGCATTTCATCTGCTTGTAAATACAGCTTTTCATTTGCTTCCAGACTGAGCTAGCCTGGTTATTGTCGGTGGGGGGGGAATTTCAGCTCACACCGACACACTTTTTATTTTTGGCGCTCCAACTCGGGGCTCGATTGCTTGTTTGATTTATTCCTGCTCAGATTAGGAAGCAAAATGAAGCTGTTTTGGGTTCTGAGTCATTCTATTTTATCTATTATCAGTGTGATTGTCTACAGATGGGTGGTTTCCTGCATGATAGACAAGATTGTGAGATATGTGGCATATAAGTCGTTTCTTTGGGTTAAGAACAAGTTACTGAATGCTGTTGAATTCTGTTGTGGTCTTATTGGGCTTAGAAGATATGGTAACTCAACTATGAATCTGCTAGCAGACACATTTGAGTTTGTTACTCCTCTTACAACTACAGAGGGTCTTTGGAACCAGTGGTACCCTAGATATCTTGTGCTAGCCTTAATTTTGTTGTTTCTTGGAATAATCATATGGCTGCTGATAGCACTGTGTCAAGAAAGACGTAAGGCTACTCACTCTTCCAACCTGCTTAGATGTAAGAGGAAACATAGAAAAGCTCAGAGAGGTTCGGAATTGGTTTCTGATTCTGATTACGGTGACCAGGAAATCACAGTTCAGGTTTGTGAGAAAGCTGCCGATAGTTTTGACTCAGAGCCAGCAGCAGTAGCTGCGGGACCTTTGCCAGAATCTGAGATAACAGACTCGGGTACACAGGCAGACATAGTTACACAGACAGACTCGGCGACACAGACAGACTCGATTACACAGGCAGAGAGGGGTGCACAGGCAGACAGGGGTACACAAACAGACACAGCTGCACAGAGAGAAATGGATGTGCAGACAGACATAGTTACACAGAGAGAAATGGTTGTCCAGGCAGACATAGTTACACAGAGAGAAATGGATGTGCAGACAGACATGGTTACACAGAGAGAAATGGTTGTCCAGGCAGACATAGTTACACAGAGAGAAATGGCTGCGCAGACAGACATAGCTGTGCAGGCAGACGCCATTAACGAGGCACAGTCTCCTCCTCCTCCCTCTGCTGCCCAGACGGACGCAGCAGTGGCTGCAGGATCTCAAAGCACACCTCCTGCCAACCCTGCACAGACTCCCTCTGCTCCTGCTAACCCTGCACAAAATTCCTCTACTCCCTCCAACTCTGCTGTGAATGTGAAAGCCAATCCAGTAAATTTGGTGGCCACTGTAAGCAGAAAGCGTAAAGGAGCTGCAGGAGGAGATGCAGATGCTGCAGGAAATGGTGCAGATGGAGATGAGGGTCCTTCTACTCAGGGTCCCTCTGTTAAGAAAGATCCTTCTGGTGAGGAAGAGAAGGTTAGCCTTAAAACTCTGGCAGACCTCTTGAGACCCCACATGGATGATGGAGATGTAGACCCTGCTGAATTAGCAACTGCAGGCAGTGCCTCTGAACTCAAGGAAATTCAACGGAGGATTAAAATAGGATTATGGGGACAGCGACCTCAGGATGATGATGATGATGATGATGAGGATGACATACAGTCAGCTAATGCACCCAGACAGGAAATTAGACATGTGAGGAAGGATTACATCAGAGGAGATAACGAGCCAGTCCTGTCTTGGCTAGCCAGGTGTTTTGATATGGGAGCCCCAGCACTGGTGGTAGGCGACAAGTCGGCCTCTCAGTTGGGGATGCTCTCAAAGGATACAGGCATAGACAGGCATCTAGGCAAGTGCATTGGTAAAGCTTCTCTGTGGGCACGCCTCCTACTGGCAGTCTCGCTGAGGTACCCCAGCAGAGATGATTTACCATGGAACCCTAAGCCTTGGACCACAATAGATGAGGGAATCAAGCGTCTGAGAGAATTTGCTGTGAGAGAAATAATATACGGAGATCATAAGACTCTGAATCCTGATGAAATTCCTGTTGGAACAGGCCTTGCCAAAAAGCTCATTAAGCTTGCTCCTCCTAATTATGCTACTATTCTGGCAAGCAGGATTGTGGCAAGAAATTATGGTGGAGTGCCTCCCACTGTTGGCTATTTCACTGACCAAATGAGGCAATTGGAGGATAGTCTTGCACGTACTTCTTTGGTTTCAGCCATTGAAACTTTGTCTGGAGAAATAAAGAATTGCATGAAAGAGCTGAAGGAGGAACTTAAAACCTCCATATCCAACTTGATGAAGGGGGATGATTCTGATTCCTCTTCCTCCAGATGGATACAAGTTTCAGCTGTTAGGAACAGACGTGCTCCAAGAAGGCCATTCCAGAATAGGTCAAACCAAAACAGACAGCAGAGGCAATCACGTGGCAGTATCTGGATAACTCTGCGTGATCAGTTTGGTGAGAACATGAACAGATGGGATGGTCAACCAACTTCTGATCTTTTCAAGAGGTTACGGGAGCTGCAGAGGGGCAGATCCCGAGGTAGCAATACCAGGAGGGTAGCTGTCGCTTCCTCAGTTTCCCAGAACAACTCTGATAGCTCCAACAGTGATCCTAATTCTGGTGCTGGACGTTGTGCCAGCTGTACATGTGGAGGTAATCCCCACCATTAGGGGTGCCCTGCCTTCCGCCAGGGGGAGGTAAGGGATAATGGAGATAACAGAATCTATTGGGATGTGTACATCCAGTGGCCTGGCACTTCAAAATTTCAGAAGTACAGGGCCTTGGTTGACACAGGAGCTCAGTGCACCATAATACCATCAAATTATCAAGGGGGAGAATCTATAACTATTCAGGGAGTCACTGGTGGATCTCAAGAGTTGTTTAAGATAGAGGTTGACATAAGTTTAACTGGGAAGCAGTGGAAGAAACATACTATTGTAACAGGTCCTAATGCACCTTGTATTTTGGGAATTGACTTTCTGAGAGAAGGGCGTTTTAAAGACCCTAAGGGTTACAAATGGGCTTTTGGAATAGCAACTGTAGAAACTGATGGAGGAAAATTGAAGTTGTCCATTAGACCTGAGCTTTCAGATGAATCTGCAGTTGTGGGACAACATGAGATAGAGGATGTAAAGCTGCCGGTTGCTTCTCAAACTGTGCATCACAGACAATACAGAACCAACCGTGACTCTTTGGTGCCCATTCAAAACTTGATTCGTCAGTTGGAGAGTCAGAAGGTCATCAGCAAAACTCATTCACCTTTCAACAGTCCAATCTGGCCTGTGAGAAAGCAGAATGGAGAGTGGCGTCTGACAGTTGATTTCCGTGCCTTGAATGAAGTAACTCCACCCATGAGTGCAGCTGTGCCAGACATGATGGAGCTCCAATATGAGCTGGAATCCAAGCAGGCCAAATGGTATGCTACCATAGACATTGCTAATGCTTTCTTCTCTATTCCCATAGCAGAGGAATGCAGGCCTCAGTTTGCTTTCACCTGGAGAGGCATTCAGTACACATTCAATCGTTTGCCCCAGGGGTGGATTCACAGTTCAACCATCTGCCATGCAGTGATCCATGATGCTTTGGAGAAAGGTGGAGCTCCAGAACACATTCAGTTCATCGATGACATCATCGTCTGGGGTGAGACTGCTGAAGAAGTCTTCGAGAAAGGTAACAAAATCCTTGACATTCTCTTGCAAGCTGGTTTCGCTATCAAGCGAGACAAGGTGAAAGGACCTGCCAGAGAAATCCAGTTTCTGGGAGTGCGGTGGCAAGATGGTCGCCGTCACATCCCAATGGATGTGATAAACAGAGTCTCCACCATGGCAAATCCCACCAACAAGAAAGAAACTCTGCGTTTCTTAGGCATAGTGGGATTTTGGAGACTGCACATTCCTGGATACAGTCAGATTGTGAAACCTCTCTATGATGTGACTCGAAAGAGAAACAGTTTCCAATGGGGTCCTGAGCAACAAGCAGCCTTTGACCAGATCAAGCGAGAGGTAGTCCAAGCGATGGGTCTGGGACCTGTCCGAACTGGTCCAGACATTAAGAACATTCTGTACACGGCCGCGAGTGACAATGGTCCAACCTGGTGCTTATGGCAAAGAGCTCCAGGGGAGACACGAGGACGTCCTCTTGGTTTCTGGGGTCGTGGCTACAGAGGCTCAGAGGCAAACTACACTCCAACAGAGAAAGAGATTTTAGCTGCTTATGAAGGAGTGAAAGCTGCTTCTGAAGTGATTGGAACTGAGTCACAACTTCTTCTAGCTCCTAGATTGCCAGTTCTGAATTGGATGTTCAAAGGCAAAGGTTCTTCACCACATCATGCAACAGATGCTACCTGGTCTAAGTGGATGGCTCTGATAACACAGAGAGCTCGAATGGGAAATCTCGAAAGGCCTGGTTTGGTGGAGGTGATCACAAACTGGCCAGAAGGCACAAGCTGTGCTAAACCTCCAGAGGAGAGAGTAACTCGTGCTGAGGAAGCTCCTCCTTACAGTGATCTGTCTGATGATGAAAAGAGATATGCTTTGTTCACAGACGGTTCCTGTCGTCTTGTTGGGAACAAGCGGAGATGGAAATCTGCAGTGTGGAGTCCAATGCGCAGAGTTGCAGAAGCGAGAGATGGAGAAGGAGAATCCAGTCAATTCGCAGAGGTAAAAGCTGTCCAGCTAGCTCTTAACGTAGCTGAACGTGAGAGATGGCCAAAGCTTTATCTCTACACCGACTCGTGGATGGTAGCCAATGCCTTGTGGGGTTGGTTGAAAAACTGGAAGAAGAATGGCTGGCAGAGGAAAGGAAAGCCAATCTGGGCTGCAGATCTGTGGCAAGACATTGCTGCTCGCATTGAGAGAATCCCAGTGAAAGTGAGACACATCGATGCTCACATTCCTAAGAGCAAAGCTACAGAGGAACAACAACACAACCATCAGGCAGATCTAGCTGCAAGAGTTTCCCAGGTGGACACAAACTCTGATCCTGATCCTGATCTTGACTGGAAACACCGAGGTGAGCTGTTCTTAGCTCGGTGGGCCCATGACTCGTCAGGACATCAAGGCAGAGATGCAACCTACCGATGGGCTCGTGACAGATCCATTGACATTTCCATGGATGCTATCACACAAGTCATCCATGACTGTGACATTTGTGCTGCTATTAAGCAGGCAAAGCGGATCAAGCCCTTGTGGTACGGTGACCGATGGTCCAAGTACAAGTATGGTGAAGCCTGGCAGATTGACTACATCACTCTACCTCGTTCTCCATCTGGTAAGCAGTATGTGCTGACTATGGTAGAGGCAAGCACTGGATGGCTGGAAACTTATCCAGTTCCTCATGCAACTGCACGTAACACCATTCTTGGTCTGGAGAGACAAATCCTGTGGAGACACGGAACTCCAGAGAGGATTGAGTCAGACAACGGAACTCATTTCAAGAACAATCTTGTAAAAAACTGGGCCAAAGAGCACGGCATCGAGTGGATATTCCACATTCCCTACTATGCACCAGCTGCAGGGAAGATCGAACGCTACAACGGTTTGCTGAAAACCACTCTCAAAGCCATGGGGGGTGGATCTTTGAAAAACTGGGAGAAACATTTAGCACAAGCAACCTGGTTGGTGAATAGTAGAGGTTCAGTGAATCGAGCTGGACCTGCCCAATCAGATTTGTTGCGAAAGGAGGAAGGTGATAGAGTTCCTGTTATCAGAGAAAAGAATCTGTTAGGCAAAACTGTTTGGGTATTTTCTCCTTCAGGAGAGGCCAAACCTGTCCGAGGGGTGGTTTCTGCTGAAGGTCCTGGTCACACCTATTGGGTGATGCAAGAAAATGGTGAAATTCAGTGTATTCCACAAAGAAATCTAACTTTGGCTGAGAGAGGTTAAATTCAGAGTGTTGCGCAGATACAGCATCGCGCCCAAGAGGAGAGTTCATGAGATCTACGGTGCACGAACCCTGAGAGCCCTGAGTCACCTGAGAGTCCCTGTTCCTTCCTTCGCTCCATCTGCGAGGAAACAAACTGTTTGCTGTTTTTCCTGTGATTTGACTCTTTTGAATCATCTACATCTGAGATAGCCGGAATGGACTATGGTCTTTATTCACCTATTGTTGTAGATATTATTTTAGATTAGATAAATGATAGTAGCAGCCAATGGAATTGTTTAGAAGGGGTGGACTGTGATGGTTTGAAACTGTCTTTTTAATTTTTCCTTGCAAAGTTCAAAACAGAGAAAGTGAAAGAATGTAAATAAGTCACTATTGGGTGTAAGAAAGCAAAATAACGATTGTTCTAAACACTTCCATTGGATAGATAGAAATGTTTAAGAACTATTACCCAAAACAAAGTAGGCATTCGGCACATTCTGCGTTCGGCAGTGGGGGCAGTTGCTGGGCTGTCTGGCTGCTGTTTCTTCTTCTCTTCTGGCTGAAGATAACACGTACTGACCTTGGCAGCTAAGTTAACAACTTTCTGCTCTAACTAAACTCTGCTTCTCTGTCCAGGGGGGTCGGGGGGGGAAGCTCCTGGGAGAGGGAGGCCCCCTTTGGGAGGGTCCCCTTGGGGGGAAGCAAAGGGAGATTGGTTGTGTTTTTCTGTTGATTGTATATATTTGTAAATGTTGTGAATTTTGTATATTTGTACATATTCATTGCATTTCATCTGCTTGTAAATACAGCTTTTCATTTGCTTCCAGACTGAGCTAGCCTGGTTATTGTCGGTGGGGGGGGAATTTAAGCTTGCTCCTCCTAATTATGCTACTATTCTGGCAAGCAGAATTGTGGCAAGAAATTATGGTGGAGTGCCTCCCACTGTTGGCCATTTCACTGACCAAATGAGGCAGTTGGAGGATAGTCTTGCACGTACTTCTTTGGTTTCAGCCATTGAAACTCTGTCTGGAGAGATAAAGAATTGCATGAAAGAGCTGAAGGAGGAACTTAAAACCTCCATATCCAACTTGAGGAAGGGGGATGATTCTGATTCCTCTTCCTCCAGATGGATACAAGTTTCAGCTGTTAGGAACAGACGTGCTCCAAGAAGGCCATTCCAGAATAGGTCAAACCAAAACAGACAGCAGAAGCAATCACGTGGCAGTATCTGGATAACTCTGCGTGATCAGTTTGGTGAGAACATGAACAGATGGGATGGTCAACCAACTTCTGATCTTTTCAAGAGGTTACGGGAGCTGCAGAGGGGCAGATCCCGAGGTAGCAATACCAGGAGGGTAGCTGTCACTTCCTCAGTTTCCCAGAACAACTCTGATAGCTCCAACAGTGATCCTAATTCTGGTGCTGGACGTTGTGCCAGCTGTACATGTGGAGGTAATCCCCACCATTAGGGGTGCCCTGCCTTCCGCCAGGGGGAGGTAAGGGATAATGGAGATAACAGAATCTATTGGGATGTGTACATCCAGTGGCCTGGCACTTCAAAATTTCAGAAGTACAGGGCCTTGGTTGACACAGGAGCTCAGTGCACCATAATACCATCAAATTATCAAGGGGGAGAATCTATAACTATTCAGGGAGTCACTGGTGGATCTCAAGAGTTGTTTAAGATAGAGGTTGATATAAGTTTAACTGGGAAGCAGTGGAAGAAACATACTATTGTAACAGGACCTAATGCACCTTGTATTTTGGGAATTGACTTTCTGAGAGAAGGGCGTTTTAAAGACCCTAAGGGTTACAAATGGGCTTTTGGAATAGCAACTGTAGAAATTGATGGAGGAAAATTGAAGTTGTCCATTAGACCTGAGCTTTCAGATGAATCTGCAGTTGTGGGACAACATGTGATAGAGGATGTAAAGCTGCCGGTTGCTTCTCAAACTGTACATCACAGACAATACAGAACCAACCGTGACTCTTTGGTGCCCATTCAAAACTTGATTCGTCAGCTGGAGAGTCAGAAGGTCATCAGCAAAACTCATTCACCTTTCAACAGTCCAATCTGGCCTGTGCAAAAGCAATAAATAATGTGGCCAGCAGGACAAAGGAAGTCATTCTTCCCCTATGCTCGCACTGGTTAGACCACACCTTGAATACTGTGTCCAGTTCTGGGCTCCTCAATTTAAGAAGGACCATCAGGCAATTGAAGGAGAAGAGACTCCTCTCTGTTAGTAAACTGGTAAGTGTCTTTGGCAAAGGCTATAGATTTACCTGCATCTCAGTGTTTACTTCGCCTTCACTGTAAGTAGAGTTAGCTTTAAGTTTTCTCCTTTACTTAATGATAGTGCTGATTTACAGAGGGCATGCCTGTGTTTGTGTTACTCCATCCAAAATGCCCATAACCACTATGCTCTGGAAATATTTGCTTTCCCCTCTGTCTCTACAGACTGAAATTTCTTTCCTCCAAATCACTAATGCAAAAGGAAAACAACATGCTCTTATACTGACTTAATAGTTGTTTACTAGTAACATCCACACACATTATTGTTTTCTTAATATTTAAAACTTTGGTACATTTGCTGTCTTAAAGAGTTATTTACTGTGGTATGTAGCTGTATTTCCCTGCAATATATTGATTTGGTGAAGTAGTTTAGTAGTATATGTTAAGTATTAGTATATCTGTAGCCATTGCTTCACCTTAAATAGCTCACAAATAGATAGTGAAAGATTCTACTGTGTTCAGATTTTTCATCCTCAACACAATACAATGCGCCATCTGGGAACTGATAAAGGATTGGAGCTGACTACCCAACTTCTGAAGGTCCTTTTTCCATTCTTGATTGAGAATGCATTAGTTAACCAAACTATTGCTTGGTTTGTTTATATTGTTTATATTAAGTCCTATTTTCAGGCTCTCTCCTATAACATTTTATTTATTTATTTATTTATTTAGATAATTTCATTTCTTGTTTCTTCTGAGCTACTAATGCTACTGCAGGCATTGCATCATTAAGTGGAAAGAAAGCCCTCAGGTTACAAAGATCATCTACTTCACTCCTGGAAAAGTATTTAGGTTTTGCTGAAACACATACTGACAGAAAGTCACCATTTCTCTTTTCTTGCTCATCTCATTCAGGAAAATTTTGACAGTCTGCTGAGATGGTACTGGAGCAGAAACACAGTAAAAGGGCCTAACAGAGAGAGAAAAGAGATTGGGCTACCATGGCCATCGTTTAATTCGAGCATGTTCCCATCAGCCAGACAGCCCCTTAAGGTAACAGCCTACGGCTGAAAACAGAAAATCTGGTTGTTTTTGTAGAATTTAAGAGCTCTTTAAAAGCTCTTGAACTTTTCTAGTGTGCCAAGAGCTCTTTGCTGAAAGTTTGTAGTTCAAGCAACAATGAGGAAAAGTGGCAGTGGTCCTGGTGTGCTTCACAGAATTTGTTTCTGTCCCTTAAATGAAAAGGGAATTCAAACAAAGCAAATATGATTTCTATTTGTGAAACCAAGTGGTTGAATGCTGTGAAACGTTTGACTTAAGGCAGTCTTCCCATTGTGTTCTTTGAGGTAGATCTTATGGAGGGGGGAAATAGTGCATAGCTCCAGAGCACAGGGTCTGTGTATTGATACTGTGCTGTTAACAGTGTGCAGAGTTGCAGCATTCAGTATTGCAGCATGTAGTATGCAATGCATGGTGTGCAGTGTGCAGTCCTGGCAGTAGAAGGAACTCTTTGTGTGCAGATGGGGGTGATGGGGCATTCTTCTTCTGTCTCTTCTCCTGCTCAGAAGTGTGGGGCAGAAGGCTTTGACCCCCTCCCTTGAGGCTATGTGATACAGGTGCAGTACTGCCATATGAAGATTTTGATGCTTAACCTGTAGATCAAGATACAGGTCTTACACCCATTGAAGTGATTTAAGAACCTGTGTTTTGATGGCAAATTTTATCATCAGTTTGAATTGTATGCCCGGATGTAACCTTTATATCATCTTATACCGAATTCAGTGTACAGGAGAGATATACAGGCAGGTGTTCAAAGATACCAGTGCCCTAAATGTTGATGTTTCTATTTCTTGTTTAAGTTTGCAATCACAGCAAAGGGACCAGAAGTGCAAAATAGGTTCAGTGGTAGTTTTACTAGTAACCACAGGATGCACATTGTTTAGGGCTGTTTTGTATTAAGGACTGTGCAGCCACAAAGATGGCTACAGCCTCTACTGATGAGGAGCTGTTAAACATGACAGAAGTGTAAGTGAATGTCATGAAAAGCAAAAGAGGAGAAAGGGACTTAAATAAAAAGTGCAGTGTTTTACTAAAATCCACAGTGTTCTTCCTTCACTTCTTTCCCTGTTATTCATATAGCATGATGATCTTTAAATACTGCTTGCTTATTCTGAGTTGGGCAGTGATAAACCAAAACACCTGCATTCAAACATGTTCATTTTTCTCTGATACCAACATCATCAAAGCCCTTTATCCAGTACATATCAGCAGCCTTCCCAAAAAACATCTGTGTGAGTACTGGAGACCTCTGGCTAACCATCACCTCCTGAACTGCCATTTGTTTGTTAGATCATGCCTTATGTTGAGGTTATAACCCTTTGGAGAAGGAGTTGTCTTTCCTTTTATATCTGCACATTGCTTCAGTCTACCAGAAACTTAAAGGCACTGTGTTGATTAAAATGAGAATGTATATTTATTTGAATTTGTTTATTCAGGAAATACTTTAGGTGGCATACTTTTTTTTTTAAACTCTACATAAACAAGAGGAATATAAAACAAAGTAAAGCAGTTACACTATCCTCAACCACCACCACTTGATTATTATAACAGTTTCAAAGCTCAGGCACAAATAGGACCATCCTATTTTAATTTTAACTGAAAACTCCATTTTCAAGAATGCTAACTTCAGCAATAGTCACACAGCTGGGTGTTGCAAAACGTTTGGAAGTTAGACTACTCATACCACATCAGGCAGTGGGAGAAGGCACTGCTGTTAAAAAGACAGTAATAAAACCTGGCCTGCATCTCATCATTCTGAATAATTTGAAAACTCTAGAGTAAATAACTTTATGTCCCACTCCTACTGCTTGCCACTCAGCTATTGAAGGTGGCCTTATTGTTGTCTTTTTATTGTTTTTACTTTATCTTATTGAACTAGATCTTGATCCATATATTTGCTATGCTTTCCTCTTAAAGGCAGCAATTTTTAAGCAGTAACAGGGAAGAAAGTAAAGGTTCTTATGAATTAATGGGGAACTGAACTTTCAAAGCAATCGTCACAGATACAGTGAACAGTAGGTGCAAAACAAGAACTTTCATGTCATGGTGAATAGGATGGTAAAGAAAATATTCATGGCAAGTAAGGAAACAGTCTGTTCTTTGAATGTTGAAAAATTATGTCCTAAGTATGGGAAAGGCCAGGAGGAGTACCCTTCTGGTACATGAAGGTGATGATCTGGATGGAACTGCTGAATAAGAAGAGCAGATAGGAAGAACTACTCTAGAGAGTGCTGGGAATGGCAAAAGGTAAATATGCAGAGCAAAGAGGAAAGAGTATTAAAACATCCAGTCAGACTGTGAAACAAAGTGACAGAAAATAAAGTGTTGGTGGGATCAGTGATGTAGAAAAGCATGGAAATTGGTGAGGGATTGAAAGAGCGTAGTTTCAGCCAAGTCAGGTTTAAGCTGGTGATCTGTAGAAAAGGAAGAAATACTGTATTTAATCAAACAAAACTACTCATGGGTAACAATAGCTGAAAAGAATTGTGGGTTTGTTTATAGTTAAATATAAGACTGGAAGCATATTAGGCAGATGATATCATCCGAGTAACGGTCATAGAGTCAGAATAGTCATGGAACAAGAAGGCACATAAAAGAAATCTTAAAGTGCTGCTAGGGAGGAAGAACATACACAAGAGAAGACAGTTCCACAGAAAGAAGGGTCGGCTAGAATTTCAGATGTGGAGCACAATCAGTAAGTTCAGCAGGAAGAGGAAGATATAGTTAGGTGACAAGGTGTTTATCTGTGTGAGGTGGTTGTTATAGACCTTGGTGTGCTAGGTTAAGCCCAACCCAGGAGAAGTGGGCTGGAAAAAAAACCCCTGGCCTCAGGTGGACAAAGAAACCTGACCCAGCTGGGCAGAGAGATCTGGCCCTCTCCTAGGGGGAGGGGGCCCCAGGTCAAACTCTAATCCATTCCTTGCTTTGCTGACATCCTGCTGCTATTGCTGTTGTTGCTGCTGACCACATGGTGGGGCCTGCTCCAAGCTGTTCCAGACCTATAAGGGAGCTGCATCTGAAGAGAATCCATCTTACATCTAGAGAATCCTTTGCCAGCTGTGTCTGGTTTGTATGTATTTTTATTTATCCCTTTTCCTTATACCTTTGTAACCTTCCTTTTACTCAAATATCTTATATATTTTGTTAAACTCCCCTTTTTACTTCCAAATAGAACTAAAACCATTCTTTTGTAGATTTACCTCTCTCTTCTCCTCCTGCCTAATTTGCTTTTCCCTACTGTGAAAAGGGGAGAGGGGAGACAATCTAAATCTGGTTTTGGTGGGCTTTTGGGGTCCAGGAAAAGCTTAAACCTCAACACTTGGTCAGAGGCAGGAAGGGCAGAATGAGAGCTAGAGTTAAATCTAGGGCACATGGAGAGGAACATATCACATACCCAGGGAGCTAGGACATGTTCAGAAAAGTGGCAGCTGATGGCAGGAAGACTGCAAAGTACTAAATGAAGAGTTTGTAGAGCTAGTCTTATGCTAGCATCCTATTGTTTCTGCTTCTCCATTTCTAAGCACAAAGTACTTAGTACAAACTCATACTTTCAAGGTCCCTTTGTAAATGCATTTTCAAATGTATCTGCTACATATACTCTCCATGGGTTTGTTCCTATTGGCAGAACTATATACTGGACCCACTTGGTCCAGAGCCATTACGACTTGAGGGGCCTCCACTGCCCAACACAGTTGTGTGGCACTGTCTACCGTTTTTGCCACTGGCTCACTCTAAATGTCACTTGAAGAGCAATGTTGTGTTTTGCTGGCTTCTTGATCGTATTTTGAAATATTATAGGATGCCCACTCAATTAGATCATTTAATAAAATACACAATTTAACAACTTGAATAAGAAATATTTTAGCCTGCGCTACTTTAATTTAGCGTGTGGTCTGAAGTGACTTTATTCTTTTAACTTCTGTAGTATATTTTCAATGGTTTGAGATAATTTTGGGTACCATATTTATACATAAAGGGATATTTCTATGGAAGGCATTCAAACTATCACTGTTCATGTGGAAGATTTTGCTCCACAAGTTTCTCTCTTTTTTTTTTCCTTATTGCTTCTGCCATCAGCTAGCACTTTGCCTTATGATCTCCTAATTCTGCCCCATTCGCAAAAGGGAATGAGAAGTTGTGGTGGGTTGAAATTACCCTCCAACATAAAACTGCCATACCAGCTCACTTGAAAGCAAATGAAGCTGTATTTACAAGCAAAACTACAATCTAGAAACACAAAATGCAATGCATATGTACAAAATGTACAATATTTACATATATTTACAATCTATGAACAATACAGAACCCCCCTGGGCAAAACCAAGGGGTTACCAACAGCTTCCTCCTCTTCCCTCCCTTCCCCCCTGTACACGGGACAAGAGAAAAAAGGAGAAAAGCAGAGAGACGCTTATTAATACTTAGCCACAACAAAGCAATGCAGCCAAGGTCAGCAACCAACCAGCTAGAGTAAAGAAACAAAAAAGAGAAAGAGTTAGTATACACAACTAACTTTGTTAGATATCAAACCGCTGGGATTATTTATAATTTATCATTATTTTTCTTTTGCACCCATTGGTAATTTATTCACATTCTATCACTTTCTGCGCAAGGTCTGTGGAAAATTTTCTAGGCACAGCCTAAAACTACCACACAAGTGAATCAGATATGTCACTTCCAAATTGAACAACTTTGTGAAGAAATTACTGATGGAAAGTGCTGGGCATCTAACACGCAAAATGACATGATTGTCCATGGCTACAGTCAGTTATTGAATGGCTAAAGCTGGTGCTGAAGAAATCCAACCATGTCACGAGAGAGACAAAGATAAATTCAGCCTAAGAAGTGTTTCTGAAATGCTCAAAAACTCCTGACACTGAACTTTAATGTTCCAGAAAGTATGTTATTAAAGTAGAAGATTGCATGGTTATGTACATGTGGCTGTTTTCTGAGAAGTCTTCTGCTTGGAGCAACAACCTGGAATATCAGACACAGAAAAATGCAGAGCTAAACAATAGATCTTGCTGAAACTGATAGCAAAACATCTGTTGATTTACGGAGTACCTGCATTTCCAGACAAATTTATTGCTGGCATCAGTGGTGGCATGAAGGAGAAACTTAATCTACCTTGGAAACTACTTTCCACTAATCTGATATTCTGTGGGTGGGAACACTGATGTATCCTTATACAAAAAAGAAAGGAAGTGGTGAGCTAGAATGTAATTAGAAATAGGATATAGCAGAGTTTGCTTTATTCTGTTTTCTAACACTGATAACAATAACGTGTTCTATCAGCTTTACTGATAACAATAACATGTTCCATCACCCTACAGACACTGCTCAGCTTCTGACTAGTGACATTTGCATGCATGGCCTGACGGTCAGCTGCAGTTCTCTTTCCTTTGAAACAAGAGCCACCTCTTCCTCAGCAATAGTGAACTGGAAATCTTAGAAATTATGTGAAGAGAGGGGAAACCAAAACAGAGGAGATGAGGTTGTTTCCCAAAGGGTAAGGTGAAGCAAAGATAATTTATTTGTGAATCTTTAAATACAGCAATTTTTTTTGTTGTGTGCTTAGTGAATATTAAATAAGATGATCTCATTTTGAAGTGATCTCTATTTAAAGATACATGTATTCATCTGAACTAAGGAGTGGGAAATCTGCCAGGAATCACAGAATTTGTAAATAACATGACAGTAAAAGAAACAAACAGGTTTGGGTTTGGTTGTTTTCATAGAATCTTTAAAGCTAGGGAACAAGAATACCTGTGTGCATGAATCCTTCTCACTAACAGTAAAGATGGCATTGTTCCTGAAGCACTGAAGGGCAAAAGAAACATACTGTTTTACACTGGGTTTCCAGTATTCTTAAGTAATCTTCCTGAAGAAATCTACTTAATAATACTGCATGTTCACAAAGGCAAAGGTCTTTCCAATATTAGCCCACTTGATTGCCACCATCACTGCCTACTTAGATGTGTGTAATATGCAAAATTATACTCACTGTTCTCAATGACTGTACATTTCACAGGTTTTTGTTTGTAATGACTGCCTAAGTAAACCATACATGTTTAGCTCTTATTAATCTTGCCTGAAAATTTCCACCACCTTTGCTTTCATCTTTGCTTCTCAGGTTTGCCCTAATGATTGCTACTATTTGAAAGCATACACTAATGTCCTACAACATGCTTCTAGCTGTGAGAACCCTTGTAACACAGTCCCTGTACTGTGTCTGCTTTTACACTGATTTCTACAAAATGACAGATATTTATCTCAGTTTATTTCTTTATTTGTGCTATGCAAAAGTGAAGGCCACAGTCCAGCTGGGCCTTGCCAGAAGGCCAAGATTGCTTTACGTGCCTGATGTAGTCCTGGTTTTACGTATCCCACATGAGCTGTGCTTTTTTACAGCATCATGATACTGTTAATTTGTGCTCAACATGTGACCTGCTCAAAGCTGCAGATCTTTTTCTGTGGTACTGCTAGCTTTCTCATTGCCCTCCCCCCTCACAGCACTGCAGTTCATTTCTTCAGTCAGTGGGTAGAGACTTGCACTTATCCTCACTGAATAGCAGACTTTTTATTTCAGTCCATTTATTTCTATTCATTGAGATCCTTTTGAATGCTAGCCCTACCATCTAAAACATTTGCAGTCTTTCCCAGCTTAAACTTGCATAAGAATACAGCAGACATCCTCTCTTGTTTATCAGCTAAGTCTTTATTCAATAGTAGCTAACATAAGACACATACTGTTGCCTGTACAATCCCATTCAACACCTGTGGCCATGATGACAGTGAACAAATGATCAGTGCTCTCTAAGGATGCTTTTCTCAAGACCTGTGTTCCAGCTTCCAGCAGTTCCTCCTGGACAATGTTGCACTAATCTGTGTATGAGCATACCCTGGGAGACAGAGCAAAAAGACACACCAATGCCAAGATACACCATGTCTCCAGTTTCTCCCTTTACAACAAAGCCACTTATACTGTCATTGAAGGAAATTGAGCTGCTTGTGAACTTCTTGGCACTTTCCTGGAGTGTGTACATTAGCAAAAGTAGATAATGCACTTTAGCTGTAGCCCAGTGGTAATGAATCAAAGATTTCCATCATCCTTCTGTTTCCCTGCATATATCTTTTTTGTCAATATCATCACTCAAAAAGGCCCTCTACTGTATTCCTCTGTGTTTAAAGAGGACCACACAAAGTGAAGTGGTCAAAAATTGTAGTGCGACTCCTTGCATGTCTTAGCTGAATGGGGTCACCCACATGAGGAGCACTTGCACTGCTCAGGACATCACTGTTCTGTGTGGAGAAACCTTTGTGTGTCGCTGCTTCAGAAAAACCGCAGCCCACACTCTGATCTTTACAACATTCATAGTTTAATGGACAACTTCATTTTACTTCATGTAGGTTGGGATTGAACCAGCTGTGCAAACTCTTTTCTGATGGCCTGGGGATACAGATGGGAATGTGGGAACATGAGAAGAAAGAACAGGGTAATAAAATGTTTAGGCAAATGAATATGACAGCAAAACACGTGGGTGGTGTTGTTCATCATTAACAGAGGTATCACAAATGCCTTTGGAGGGCATATGAGAAGATACAAATGGCCAGATCTCTATGTGAAATGCAGAAACGCAGGGACGGCACAGAGCCATCCCTCACACACATATACCTCATGTTCATTTCTTTGCCTATTTAGAAAGACCTGACCCCATAAGTCTGGCCTTTGTCTTTCTGAAGAGAAGACAAACAACTCAATCTGAATCCTTTGTGTCTTTTGTTTTAATGGCAGACAAACAGAAGTGGGTCTGAAAATGCTTGATCTGTGCTCTTCATTAAAGTTCTGATCCCTACAGCATAAATACCAATGTCAGTGGCTGCAATTAGTCAATTCAAGGAGCCCTAGGCACAACTTGGTTGCTTGTGATATTCTCAGGTATGTCTCTTGTCTTCTTCCAACTAAGCATAGCACCAGAGCCACTGTGGGTACCAGCACACCGAAAAGAATAAAGCAGCACTGCCTCCTCCCCACTGTCATTCCCCTCTAAAACTTACTCAGGACAAAGGTCATTTAAATGTGACCCTACTCCCTTAAATGAACATTCTCTCTCTCTCTCTCTCTTTTTTCTTTTTTTGCCATACTACCATGCTTTCAACTTCTTCACATTAAGCTATTTGCATGACATACTGAACTGATTAATGTGGCATTTTTCACTAAACTGTTTCAGGAAATGCTGCACCTTACCAGTGGGATGCTTTTGAATAATGTAATCTCCTTAGTATAATTAAAACTGGGTTCTGAAGTTAGTATCTTTTTTCCCTGGAGATACTCATCAAAATGTCAAGTGTTTCTTCTAGTGGAACTGCAATCCTGTAGTACAAACAAATATATTTATCCACTGTTCCTCGCAGGCAGGAGACCTTTGCCTTTGTTCTTTGACACTCTATTTTTTAACATGACTAAACAGTGCAGGAGATAATAAACAGTCTCAATGCACAGAATGTCAGAGTATTTAAATAAGCTTGAAGAAATGATATTAGGTACCATAGATGACTATAGTAAGAAGTCCTTGTTTTGTTTTAATAATGATTCCTTTCAAGTGTGACTCTTAAAAAATAAAGTTTAAATGCTTATTTACAAATGGATCAAGTTACATGAAACACAAAATTTGCATCCTCTAGATTTCTCAGGTCTCGGATTTTTGCCTAGAGAAAAATAGGTCTGGTGTGCCACCACCTGGAGAGTTGTGGATTGTTCACAGTTTTCAAGTTTCTAAGAGCTGTTGGGATGCTACAAATTCACAGCTGAATCTTGGGCAAAATTCCAGTTAAAAGGATAGAAAATCCATTTACATTACATTTGTGAAAATCCACAGTTGGGAAGATACATTTAAAATTTTTAGCACATGTATTGTTAAATTCACACCTGTAATGGTTTAGTGCAAGGGCTAAGTTGCCTGCTCCCCCAACACAAATGTGAAGGGAAAAGTAACACACACAACTCAGGGTTGAAGAATCCAAACTGTGCATCTTATGTATAGGAGGTCAATGTATTCTTCGCTCTCATGTGCTGAGATGTTCTGAAAGTGGAGTCTGGCCCATTGCTGTGACCCACAACCCTGAGCTACATGGTAATAATAACCTGTCCTCAAATAAGAAAGTACCAGGCACAACCTTAAGTTCACAACCACATGAATTTGAACACTCCACCAGATTTTACAGAACCTATTTAAGAATGTCTTTACTTCTTTAGTTTGCTTTTCTTACACAGAAGTTATGATGTGTATTTGCAAAGCTGAATAAATTCCAGCGAAAAACCACATCATATAGGTAGGACTGCGTTCTTTCTGGCATATTATTAGTAGTATTATTTATAATTGCTTTTCTTGTTAAAGATGGATGTAGAATACAATACAGTGTTAGCTAGAGATAAAGACAGAATAGTTAAGTATCTGTTGTTAATTGGCTTACTCCTCCTAAACTGTGAAATCAAAATCACAGAATGTTAGGGGCTGGAAGAGACCTCGAAAGATCACTTAGTCCAACCCCCATGCCAGAGCAGGATCACCCATAGCAGATCACACAGGAACGCATCCAGGCAGGTTGTGAATATCTCTAGAGAGGGAGGCGTGGAAGTTACTACAGAAAGCAGTGCATGTTTGCACAATAAGCACAAGATCAAAGCTTAGTAGTCTCCTAACTTAGGCCGTCTGTGAAGTAGGCATCTAATCTAAAACAGTCAGACAAGATCCTCTCATGATTGCTGGGGTTCTTTCCTGTGCAACAATTTCTTAAACCTAGTGCAACAAAGTACTTCTGGAGAGGCCCATCTGCCCCCATTATTAACTGCAGCCTGGACATCCATGTGACAGTAGATACCTCAGCTTGTAGGTGGTCACAGGCCACCTGGTAAGTGTACTTTGCTGTGGTTCTAACATTGTAAAAGAACTCACATAAGCCTACTGGAAGTCATGTATGGCTTACACATATTTAACAGAAACTGAATGAATTATACTTATCAGACCTATCTTTGGAGGAAAACAGTTCTCCAACCAAATCCTTAAACGTTACACTTATTTCCAGTGGTGTCATTTACATACATATGTATTAGCCACAATCATTCTACACCTCCTACAGCTAATCCTTCTGTTTATCACTTCACTTGCAGTACTGCTGTTATCATGAAAAAGTGGTGGAATGAATGTCTGACAACACTGATTAGCTTAACGCATAACACAACTTCATTAGTGTCTTGTAATGACACTTGATGGTTAAACAGCCCCATTTCCTAGTTTACAAACATTTCAAACCTAGCAGAGCAATGTCATAAAGAGTTAAGAGCTCTTCCTAATCCACTAATGGAAACTCATTGCTTTTGTGTAGAATAGAAAACCTCAAGAAATTTATTTATTTAATTTATTAGGCCGTTATATCAATTGTGCTTAGTCTTCAATCTGCTAAGAAAACTTCAAACTGAGACTTCTTAAACTCTTTCTATATGTCTATTATCTGTTAAGACTAAAAGCCACAGCATTCCGTAGCTGCATATGCACAGGCAATCAGGCAGAAATGCAGCCACCCAGTCACCCAAAGGCTGCCTTTCAGAGGCTGGGCCATCAACACACACACATTTTCTGTCTTCCAGGAAAGCCAGAAGTTGTCAAGGATCATTTTGCTGGGGCTTTTCCACCCTTCCTCCAGCTAGAAGATAAATTTCTATGGTTTTGATTATTTAGATAATCTTGAGGATGTCTGTTACCATACTGTGATCTGTTAGTGTCCAAGTGTCTGTAGATGAGGGATGAGTGACATCATCATGTCTGAATTTAGAACTACCACAAAACATCCCCCAAAGTAGAACATGGTCATTTGCAGTTATGAGCTGTTACAAGGACACCTGGTGTATTTCTGCCTTGGACCAGCCTGCACCCTCCTAAAAGGTTCCTGGTCAGGTTTGAGAGGAGGGTCCCTTCAGCCACACTGCTAGACCCTCAGCTATTCCTGACCAACTGCACATGAACCTGCTCAGAGATTTAGCCCTGGCTTAGGCATCACTTTCCAACCCATCTGAGCCAGCTCAGAGAGCCACGGCTTAGTCATTACTTTCCCACACCTTTTCCCAGCCAGCAGGTAGGGGGTGTCTGGGTTGGCATGGTCCTTCAGGACCAGACAAGCCAGTCTGCCACCATGGGTGGATCACACACAAGACAATAAGCCCAAGTAGGGTAATCCACTTAAATACAGACAAATGCAGAAGGAGACACTCTTAACAGTGATTTCTTCATCAAATGAGTAATTTAAGAATTTGATAGCATTTGATAGTATTTCCTTTAGAATGAGGATTACAGTATGTCATTCTTAAACAGCTTGTGTGGTAAGCAGAGGTAATTAAATAGTGGAGATTTGTAAATGTGTGTATGGAAATGATGATTCGGAATTCCCAAGTAATGGACCAATTACTAAGTGAAACAATTCCTCTTTTGCTTTCAGCATCTCAGCAATAGTTGCTGGGAACACTAAACTGTGGCAGGGAGGCTGAAAATCCCTTAGCCCTCTTTAATACAAAATAAGTCTTAAGTTTAGAAAATCCCAAAATAACAATGTCACTATCACTACAAATTCAGAAGGATATCATTGAATATAGTGATTTAACAGTGATGGAAAATAGCCATTTGCTGTGGGTAGGAATGGAAATATTAATCAACTGTATTAGTTACATTGCTTTCTCCAGCATAAGAAACATGCTTGTTTAAGGTATCTCTACCATACTAATATGAATGAATCTCATTCTGTGGGTCTGTGGTGATATTTGTAACATCAAATCTTGCCTTTTTTTTTTCTTTTTTTTTTTACAGGACTGTACTCAAGCTATTAGACTTCTCAGTAGGACACACTTAAAGGTTCACAGTATGTTACTGCAAAATGTAATACCAAAAGATCACAACAAAGACACACCAAAGTAAGCTAATCATAATTTATTTAATAAATAGACAGTGCACAAAGTACTCATGGATGCTCTATTAGGTATAGCTAATATATATTAGGTATTGCTAATATATATTTATAATCACTGAAGCTACAATGCAGAATGAAGAATAATATAGAAATAGAAGGAGTTATACTGTAAAAATGTTGAAGATCAAAATTACTGCTGAAGGTGCTGTGGCAAATATACCTTTAATTAATTGTTGTAATTAACAAGTATGATATGTTAATGTTACTCAAAAAGGACACAGAGGAATAATTAGACTTACCCTTTTAATTTTGAATGAATGAAGAGTTATGAATATTTTTATTAGGAACACTGAAATTTATTTCCTCTAGAATCAAGTGACTTCTTATTCAGCATTGTGCAAAATTATTTTTTCATGTTTAAAATGATTCTTAGCATTCACCTAGGCTAATTTCTTTGATAGTTTGTTTTATTAATGGTATTACTAGTTTTTAAACTTTTAATGTGCTGAAGCTAATTAATTGCCATTTTGCACAGCCTCCTGGAATAAGCCGTGTTGGGGAACAGCAGAAGTGGTGGGAGCGCTCTTGCAGTTGGGAAAGAACAAGGTTAGAATGGATATAATCCCATCCATGGCCAGACCAGGGAGATGGATTATAACAAAATCTGCACTGACCAGTTAGGTAGTCACTTTTTATAGATCTTTCTACACCACTTTGGCACTCAGCAGCTGGTGTATGGTTTGGAGACTGAGTATTTATATCTCGTCCAGTTTTGAAACCTCTCTAATGCAGCCTTAGATGCTCCCATCTAAGGAAATTTTGAATACATTTTAACTATCATACTACTGTCCTTGCTGATAAGGTCTTTTAAGATGTGTGGAGGTAAGCAGAGGCTTTTTCCTCAAAAGTTCACACATAACATGAAATAGCATTGTACTTTTCCAGCATTTTTTTCACCCTTGTCTCCTAGCCTGACTGCATTAAAAAGACATTTCCTATCACATTGCCATGAGGTTTCCTCCACTCCAAAACACCCTTCTTGTGTTAGAGCTGAGCATGGATGAGGGTACTAACTCAGACTGGTCAAATCCCACTTCCCATCATGACACCGACACATTGCTTCACCTTCCCAGACCTCCTCATGCTCTTCTCTCCATTGTCAGCTGCACTCACTTACTCAGAGTCACCCACACAGATTTTCATTTGTGCTTAATCATTGCCTAAAGTCCTATAATTTGTGCTGATTTCCCTTTGCACTGCTATGCACAAATTTAACTGCCCACAGCCGATGACAGACATCTTGGCTCTTGCACTGGGCCCAGTCAGAGCTGCTTTTCTGCCTCTGTTTAAGTCAGCATTTGCCTTTGAATGCATGTGACAGTGTTCCTGTACTGCCTTACTGTCCACAGGGAAGTGTGCAGTCTTCCCATGGTATTAGGTTCTGCCTACAGCTGGTGGCAGAGCTTTGGTTTGTATCAGAAAATGTTTTCCTGTGAAGTTCTATATGGCATAGATCAGTGCTTAGAAACTGTATGGACGAACACCATTAAAAAAAAATTAAAAATCCAAATTAGCATTGAGTTTGACCTGTTATTTTTCATACATGACCTGTTGGAAATTCAAACTTAGATTTGTTCCTCCACTAAAGTAAATATCATCACTATGTGAAAATTCTAGTTTACTACAGGAAAAATATGTCAGAATTTGGTAAATGAACCTCTGAAAATAAAATTTAACTTTACATGAATGTATTCACATTAAAAATAAAAAGGATTTGGCTTTAATGAACTTAATTTAAGAAGGACATTCTTGATTATGTTGTCGAGAAAAGAAAGCTAAATTACTTAATTGGCCTCTAAATCTCAGGAGGTTTTAAGTATGGTTCGGAAATACTCAAGTTCCTGCTGTGTTGCCTCTTTTTTTCTTTTTTTTCCCCTCAAGTACAGCTAAAGAAATGCTTGCAACTGGCTATGAGCCTAGCTTCCCAAATGTTAAATGTATCACAAATAGCTTTCCCTAAAAGAAAATGAGTAAGAGTTTCTGAAAGCTGAAATTAATGCCTCCCTCAGCTTCAAGTATGTAATACTACAAGGAAGCCCAAGTTTGCTTGAGTATTTAATGACAGCCATCCCACTGCAAACACAAAGCCAAAATGAGAGAGGCCTGACACCAGGTCTGTAGGAAGCTACTCAAACAGTTCTGGAAGACACTTGTTTCCTCTCTCAGGAGTTTTCACTGTTTCACTGCGGCTGTGCATCAACATAACCAAAATTAGATCTCAGCCCCATAAAGTCTATTTTGATCGCAAGACAATTCCTGCAAGGCACAGCAACTTGAAGTGTCTTATGAACAAATCCTTTTGCTCTACTATGGCAACGATTGTCAGATCTTGAGTTTAATTGGTATCACTCAATATCTCTGTGGCTCCATAACTCATTGGCTTAGAATATATTAACTGAGGGGAGAGATGACTGAAAGAGCTTATGCAGCTAGTTCTTGGTGCATGCATTTGAAGAAACACGGGAGAAAAACTGCTTGACTTACCAAGCTTGGACTTGCAGGTTTGGCTTGAATCAGGAAGTAACAGAATTACATAAATCAAAAAGGGTTATTTTGGTATATAGTCTCTTTACCCATAAATAGGAGTTACACTAAAAAAGACTAATAATTTTCAGAAGAAAATACTATTAACAGAGTTGAAAACTGAGATGAATTCTGACTTACAGGATAGTTTTAGCCTGGGGTATATAATGGAGGAACTTCTTTGCCTTGAGGTTGATGGAGCACTAGAACAGGCTACCCATAAACGTTGTGGAATCTTTTTCACTGGAGACTTTCAAAACCCGCCTGGAAGCACTCTTGTGCAATCTGATCTAGGCATACTTGCATTAGCAGGAGGGTTGGACTGGATGATCTCCAGAGGTCTCTTCCAACCCCTACCAGTCTATGATTCTGTGATGCTGACTGAAGGAGCTCTCCCATACACCAGGCAGGACAACAGAATTTATCTCCTAGGAGAAGAGTGTTCTGCAAGTGACACAAGAAAAGATGTTTTAACTGAAGATGCTGACTAGAACTGTTATATCTTCCAGCCTCATCTCTGTAAGTAAGACATCACGAAAGGACCATTTCCCAAGAACCAGAGGGCTATTTCACAATCAAGCACTGAAGCAAGTCATGTCATGCCCTCTGAGTGGCCGACTGTGGATTCCTGGTGCAGGCACAGAAAAGCATCCACTATTTATTTTCCTGTGTTAAAAAAAAAAAAAAAAAAAAGGTTTCACTTTTCTTAAGGAGATCTGCCACTGAAAATGGGCTGTTACCATACTACTCCTAAACCATCAGTGTGGCAGAGTAGAAAGGAAGTGACCTTCGTTGTCATCTTCAGAAGAAACACGTCACTGCGGGAAGGATGATGCTCCAAGCAGGAGGAATTAATAAACAGTGAAGTTGCTTTTAAGTACCCATCAGTGACCTACCTTATTTCTCATTCAGTTGTACTATTCACTATAACTCACAGACAACTTTTCTTTTCCCTAGCAGCATTAGAGAGTGGATTTAAAGCACAAGGGCTTCTCTTCAAAGCAAAGGAATAGATTTGGGTGGTGTGATACATCTTGTGAAAAAGTTTAAATCAAAATAGAACGGCATGGTTTAATTTACAATGTATGAAATGGAGAAATCTTATTCTAGATTTTATTCCACTTTTTCTCGCATGCAGATTGAATATATTTTGGAAATATCTGCACACAAAAATACAGACATTCCAGGGTCAGGCTTTCTGGTTCCAGAACTGCTGTGGTCTGTGCTCACCAACAGATGGGAGTAGAGAAGCCCTGACGCAGAATCTGTGTGAGAGGCTTATGTACAGAATCCTTAAATGCAAACACTTAAAAAAAAATTCTTCCTAATCCCTCTGTGATGAATATGAGCTACAAAAAAAATCTATCTCACTCTATCCAGACTTAGATATTTTCTTCATGCTAAGCAAAGAACATGCCCTGCTCCTGTGTACTTTGTTTAAGCAGTTAAGTAATTTCCATTAAACCATTTCAGTCAACAAATGCAGAGTGATGCATTTAACACTAAGTGATAATCAGATCAAATAATTTTGTTGTAGTCACCAGCTCTTTTGAGATAATACTTTGTCAGTGGTTTTGTGATAGAAGGGTATTTCCCCATTTATTTTTAAAATATTGGCTTAAATCAAAATACAGGTTAATGCAGGATTTTCAACCAATACAGGTCCCACCCAAACACCTAAGAGAGTGACAGAGAGTGATAGCAGTGATGATAGTTGTATTAATAGCTCAGTCAAATATTAAAGTTGCCTTATGAAAAGGAATATAAACCTATGATTGTCCAAAAACCATTAGTCTGAATGTATCACTGAAAGTAGAAACTGCCATAGGAATGGTCTCCTTCACAAGCTGATTTTACAAGCTACCTACAACTGGACACAAGAGCAGAAAGCCTTAGGTTCTAGATTTTGCTGGGTTTAAATCCTTCACAACAGTGATTTCCAATCTCTTTTAGGCTATGGAGCATGACAACACTCAATATTTCTCAGGAAGCATTATGATGCTGACAGAAGTCTATTCAGCTTGAAAACTGAGCTTGAGTTCTATTTTCTACAGCATTCCATCAATCATCTTGTAGCTATTATAAAAGCTGAGCTCTTGGTAGCCATTATAAAAGTAGCAGAGAGGAGAGAGCTGTTTGGTTTCTGTCGAGCTAAGCAAGATGACATTTGTCTCTGTAAGGGTTCACAAATGAACAAAGCAAGAAGAGAAACCATAAAAAGACATTCTCACAGGCATATGAAAGGATAATGTATGCTGGCTGAAGTCCTTATATTTTCCGAAAAAAAATTTACCTCATTCACACACATATGGGACTCATCTCAGCACAAGTAACTGAACTTTTAATTTATTTTTAAAATTTGGTTTAATTATAAAAAAAGAGAGAGAGAGAAAGAGAGAGATTTGCCCCAGTGAGTGCCTGTGGAAATGATGGGTTCTTTTAAAAGCAATGAAAACGAAGCTGTTCTTGCAGTTTCCCTGTTAGTCATGCGTCTACTTTTACCAATCACATGATGTTTCCAGGTGTTTGGCTGAGCTATTTGTTCGCCATATGGATGCATAACATAAGTCAAGCTTCCTGATTATGCCTCTCCAAGGAATCCTGCCTCCACAGCCGGGGCCACAGCTCTTCATGCCCTGCTGCTGTGTGGGATTACAGACAGCATTTTGTTGTATGTGACTCATGTCGTGGTGGGCTAATTGTACAAATGCAGCCACTGTACTAGGTGGCTCGTGTGGATCCATCTCAACAGTGCTTTGTTCTGTGCTAGCTGCCAGAGCTGTTGTCCTATCTCATGGGTGACCAGCTTTGCATACAAATACCTTGCTTTTTGCCACAAACTCTGCAGCTGAATTGCTAAATACAAGTGTTGAAACCCCAGTTCCCTGCAAGTCAGTGGGAGTTTTGTTACCTTTTTCAATGAGGTCAGGCACTTGTGCTCTTTCTTCCCTCTCTGCTCCCGTGGGAGATGCTCTCTCTCTTATCGGGTAATGCCGGCGGAGTATCCTCAAGGCCACTTAGGTCTGTCTAGGCCTAATACCAGGAGGAGAATGGAGCGGGGGCAGTCTCAGACCTGGCCAGCCTGAGACTCGCCTAGCAGTGGGAGGGGGGAAGAAAGAGCCCTGGGGGTTTGGGTTTCCCTCAGGTGGGGAGAAGGGAAGGACTGGGAAGCTTTGGGAATTCTGTGAGGGGTTCTGCATGCTTTTGGGATATTCTTGGTACTATCCTTTGTAGTCTTTTGTAGTTTCACCAACTGGTTTTCCATTGAAACTTTCCATCATTCTCCAATCCATTTGTGTGAGTCTCATTCTTTTGTCCTTCTTGGGGCAAGAAATGTTCTGGCTGGCCTCAAACCAGCACAGCTTTTTACACCAAATCAGCACTGGAGAGTGACATAGGAGAATAGCCTTCACACTTGGCAGCTGGTGGTAGTTCAAGGAAAGTGCATTTGATCCATCCTGCAGCTGCTGAGCTCCGGTAGTGACCAGCAGCGACAGTGTGGCCCTGCTCTCACACCTGTCTTCATTATGAAATAGATGGAGTGCTAAGACACAATCCTGTTCTGCTATTTTATGCAGCGGTTCTGGACCCTCACAAGCAGGCCTAAACCAACAGACAGAGCTTTCCTTCCCTGATCTGCTGACCAAAGATCGAGTCTGCTAGTGAGAAGTCTTTGGATACCACAGTGTGCACTGAACCACAGGCAGGCATGCACAGACACTAGGACTTCACCTCTATTGTCTTGGCCTGATTCATGTAAAGGTAACCCTTTCTTAATGACTGCTTTTCTTCCATCTGATGTACAAAATAACTTCATTTACACAGTCTTACTTGTTACTGCCACCAGAGGGAATACAACAATGAAAGGGGAAGAAATGAGTCAAACTTTTTTTCCACAAAGGTCTAACATACCAAAGGATAAACTCTTAGATTAATCCTCTCTCTACCACAAAACCAATCTGCCAGCCATGGTTTTGGAGTCCTATTACCTTTGTGATCAAACAGTAGCTGCTTTTTGGGGCATTTGCCAAGAATATATTTTACCCTCTACTTGCTTTAAAGAAATTAAGTCCTCATATACAGTTAAAAGTCTCTGACTGTGTGTGTAATAAAAAAAAGGGGTTTCTGCATCATTAATTTCTCTTCCTAACAGATTGCCTCAACTGCCAGGTAACAGCTCAGGCCAGGAGAGGCAACAGTAATACTCACAGAGATTAAGCATCAGCAATTTCTCCCTCACTCCTTCATACTTATTAATGATTGTGTAATTTATCCATATTAATTCCATATCTCTACATATTTTGCTTCAAACTTTGTCAGAAAAACAACAGAGAGCACATCAGACAAAGAGAATAAAAGACATAAGCAAATAATCAGATTTTTAAAAATACAAAAAAAAAGATAACTGAGACAAGCTGGAAATAAAACTGTGCTGCACCATACTATTTAAGAAGTTTTAAGAGAGGAAAACCTGTTAATTTGGAAGTCAGTCTCAGCGAATATTAGTAAATAAGCTTTAGATAACAGTAATTATGAAGATACTTCAAATGCTACTGACACAGCTGCCAAAAAACTTTATAGCTTTCTTCTGTGACATTTTATCAAGTAGTACAAACGAACAGCACCATTTCCACTGGCTTACTTCAATGTCCATGTGGGTATGTTTAAACAGATTTTGTCAATCTTCATTCCTATAGAAAGTCAAGAATACTACAGACTTCTGAATGGAAAAAAAAATGGAATATATAGCCAAAATTGCACTAGAAAATAAAGGCCATTTTATTACAAGCTACTTGGTCAAAACAGATCCACTGAGATATGAGCATGCAGGCATATTTTTGCAATTCTTGGATTAAAGAATATCTGCCAGGTTAAAATATTCTACAAGAACATATGTGAAACAGAGAGGTCATTGCAAAAATTCATCTGGGCAAGTGGGGAAAATTCCAACTATGGGAATGATTCAGCTCACAGTGTGCTGGGTGAAGAACTGATGAATGCCAGGATCCAAAGGCTTGTAGTGAGTGCGGTTACTTTTGTGTGGCCACCAGTCACCAGCAGTATTTTTCAGCATTCAATTCTAGGGTCAGTCTTGTTCAATATATTTATCGGTTATCTGGATTCAAGAATTGAATACACCATTAGCAAGTTCTGCTAATGATTTCAAACTGGGAGGTGTTGTTAACTCTCTTGAAGGATGAGAGGCCTTGCAGAGTGATCGACAGGTTGGAGGACTGAACTATTTTCAAAGGTATGACATTTAACAAAAACAAATGCTGGATTATGTACATAGGATGGTGTAATGATGGGCAGAACCAGGAACTGGAACAAGAATGGCTGGAGAGCAACCCTGCAGAAAGGAATCTGGGGGTGTTAGTCAACTATCAGGTGCTAGTCAACTAGCAGGTTTAACAGAAGTCAGTAGTGTGCCCTAGCAGCCAAGAGGGCAAACTGTGTTCTGGGGTGCATCAAACACATCATAACCAAGCCTATCAAAAGAGAGGGTTACCTCATTGTATTTAGCCTTGGTGTAGCCTTGCCTTGAGCACTGTGTACAGTTCTGGTCTCCACAATTTGAGACGGATGTGAAGGCCCTTGCATACATCCAGACGAGGGTGACAAAGCTGGTGAAAGGGCTGGAAGGCATATTCTATAATGAGCAGCTAAGTATTTTGGCCTTGTCTAGTTTGGAGAAAAAGAGAATGAGACATGACCTCACTGCTTTCTACAGCTTCACGAGAAGGGCAGTGGAAAGGGAAGTGCTGAGATCCAGTGAATGGACACATGGGAATGGCTCAAAGCTGCATCTGTTGGAGCTTACGACTGGATATTAGGAAGCATTTCTTTACATAGTGAGCAGTCAAATACTGGAAGAGGCTTCTTAGAGAAATGCTTGATGCCTGAGTCTGTCAGTATTTAAGAGATAGTTGGACTGCATGATTTAACTTGAGCATGGCAAATGAGCCCTTCCTAGAATTGCTTAGGCACTTGGATGACATGGTCACTGTGGGTCTGTTCCAACTGAACTGTGCTATCGTATTCTAACCTGTTCTGTTCTGTGCTATCGTATTCTAACCTGTTCTGTTCTATTCTATTCTATTCTATTCTATTCCATTCCATTCCATTCCATTCCATTCCATTCTATTCTATTCTATTCTATTCTATTCTATTCTATTCTATTCTATTCTATTCTATTCTACCCAGAGGTTACCTCACTGCTTTATGCAGGTGCCTAGTAACAAAGTACATGTGCAAATATGTACTTAGAATACAATTCTTTCTTTTTGTAGAGTGTTGACCTCTGTGATTTCTTTTAGTAGTGTTTTCCTTGCCGTTTGCCAGGTGATTAAGAAGTCACATCTGTTCAGAACAGTGAAAGTGAATTACACTGTTCTGTCTCAACAGTGTTCCATCAGCAACAGAGGTCCTACTTCCTTTGTGTATATAGTTTAAAGAGTTTAGATTGTGCTCAAGACCTCTCACCAGCCTCATTGCCCTTCTCTGGACATATTCAAGTATCTCAATGTCCTTCTTAAATTGAGGAGCCCAGAACTGACTGGTGTGGTCTAACCAGTGCTGAGTATAGGGGAAGAAGGACTTCTCTGGTCCTGCTGGTCACACTATTCTTGATGGAAACCAGGATGCCATTGGCCTTCTTGGCCACCTGGGCACACTGCTGGCTCATGTTCAGCCTACTGTCAACCAGTACCCCCAGGTCCCTTTCTGCTTGGCTGCTCTCCAGCCACTCCAACCCCAGCCTGTAGCACTGCATGGAGTTGTTGTGGCCAAGGTGCAGAACCTTCCACTTGGACTTGTTGAATATCATCTTGTTGGACTCTGCCCATCTGTCCAGCCTGTCAAGGTCCCTCTGCAGAGTCCTCCTACCCTCCAACAGCTCCCAACTTGGTGTCATCTGCAAACATACTAATGGTGGACTCTATCTCCTCATCCAAATCATCAATAAAGATATTAAACTGGATTGAGCCCAACACTGATCCCTGGGGGACACCACTAGTGACTGGCTGCCAGCTGGAAGTGGCACCATTCACCACCACTGTCTGGGCCTGGCCCTCCAGCCAGTTCTTGACCCATTTCAGAGTGAATCTGTCCAAGACACAAGCTGACAGCTTTGCCAGGAGCTTGTGGTGGCAGACAGTGTCAAAGGCTTTGCTGAAGTCCAGGTAGACTACATCCACAGCCTTCCCCACATTCACCAGGCAGGTAACCTGATCAGAAAAGGAAATCAGGTTGGTCAGGCAGGACCTGCCCCTCCTGAATCCGTGTTGTCGAGGCCTGATCCCTTGGCCATCCTGCAGGTGTGCTGTGATTGCCCTCAAAATGATCTGCTCCATAATCTTGCCTGGCACTGAAATCAGTCTGACAGGTCTGTAGTTTCCAGGATCCTCCCTCTGGCCCTTCTTGTGGATGGGCATCACATTGGCCAGCTTCCAGTCATCTGGGACCTCTCCAGTGAGCCAGGACTGATGGTAAATGATGTACAGTGGCTTGGCCAGCTCATCTGCTATCTCTCTTAGTACCCTAGTGTGGCAGTTTGGGCTGGGTGCCCCCTGCCACTGCTGCATGAGATACACCTCTGGTGTCCCAGGTACTCGCCCACTAGGGGTGGACACAGGAAATGGCGTATTTCTACCCATAAATCCTGCACCCTATAAAGCCATCTGCAGAGTCATCCTCTTGCTCTTTCTTCCCTCTCTGCTCCCATGGGAGATGTCCTCTCTTATCAGGTAATGCCGGGGGAGTATCTCAGGCCTCTTAGGCCTGTCTAGGCCTAATGCCAGGAGGAGAATGGAGGGGGGGGGGCAGTCTCAGACCTGGCCAGCCTGAGACTTGCCTAGCAGTGGGAGAGGGGGGGAAGGAAGAGCCCTGAGGGATTGGGTAGATCCTCAGGTGGGAGGAGGGAAGGATTGGGAAACCTCTGGGTACTGTATGGGGGACTCTGTATGCTTTGGGGTGTTCTTTTCCACTATGCTTTGTAGTTTGTGGCTTTTCTGTATTTTCACCAATCGCTTTTTTCCACTTAAACTTTCCGTCACTCTCCAATCCGTTTGCGTGTGTCATTTTTTTGTCCCTTTCGGGGCAAGAGATGTTCTGGCTGGCCTCTAACCAGCACACCTAGGATGGATCCCATCTGGTTCCATGGACTTGTGAGGATCCAAGTGGCTCAGCAAGTCTCTAACTGCTTCCTCATGGATTTCAGGGGGACTATACTGCTCCCTGACCCCATCTACCAGTTCAGGAGGCCAGTTGTCCTGAAGACCTCCTGTCTTACTGTTGAAAACTGAGGCAAAGAAGGTATTTAGTACCTCTGCCTTCTCCTCATCTTTAGTTACAATATTCCCTTCCAAGTCCAATAAAGAGTGGAGGTTCTTCTTTCCCCTCTTTTTGCCATTAATACGGTAAGAAGAAGAATGGGGAATAAGCAGGATGAACTGGAAATCTAGGTGTAGTCACAGGGTTATGATCTTGTTGCAATTACAGAGACATGGTGGGACAGCTCCCATGACTGGAATGTGGTTATGGACGACTATGTTCTTTTCAGGAAGGACAGACTGACAAGGCGAGGTGGTGGAGTTGCTCTCTATGTGAATAAGCAACTAGAATGTGCTGAGCTCAACCCAGGGGGAGATGATAAAAGCATTGAAAGATTATGGGTAAAAGTGAAGGGACGTACAAACCTGGGTGATACGGTTGTGGTGTTTACTGCAGACCACTGAACCAGGAAGAAGCTACTGATGAGGCCTTCTACAGACAGCTGGAAGTAGCCTCAAGATCAAGTGCCCTGGTGCTTGTGGGTGACTTCCACCACTCAGATATTAGTTGGAAAGATTACACAGCCAAGCACAAACAGTCCAAAAGGTTCCTGCAGTGCATTGATAACAACTTTCTCCTGCAAGTAGTTGAAGAACCAACAAGGAGAAGTGCAATGCTGGACCTGATATTAACAAACAAAGAAGGACTAGTTGTAGATGTCAAGGTTTGGGGTAATCTTGGTTGCAGTGACCATGACATGTTGGAGTTTAATATCAATAGACAAAGAAGCAGGGTGATAAGTAAAATTTCAACCCTGAACTTTAAAAGGGCCAACTTTCCCCTCTTCAAGACTCTACTTGGAAATATCCAGTGGACTAGGGCTCTGGAAGGAAGGGTGGCCCAAGAGAGCTGGTTGATGTTCAAACATTACCTCCTCCAAGGTCAAGAGAAATGTATTCCCTGAAAAAAATCAAGTAAGGGAGGCAGAAGACCTGCATGGATAAGCAAGGGACTCTTAGTAAAATTCAAAACCAAAAAGGAGGTTTACAACACGTGGAAAAAAGGGCTGGTCAATTGGGAAGATTATGGAGATGTAGCCAGAGAATGTAGAGATGCAACAAAGAAAGCCAAGGACCTCCTGGAACTGAATCTCACCAGAGGGGTGAAGGAGAACAAGAAGAGTTTTTTTCAAATATATCAATGACAAAAGGAAGAGCAGGGAAAAGGTGGGCCTGCTGCTGAATGAGATGGGAGACACAGTAACTGATAATGCAGGGATGGCAGAGTTGCTGAATGCCTTCTTTGCCTCAGTCTTCACTCCTAAGACCAGCCCTCAGGAACCTCAGTCTCTAGAAGCAAGGGAGAAGAACTGGAGAGATGTGGACATTCCACTGGCCAGTCAGGAACAGGTTAGAGACCTCTCATACCATCTGAAGACACAAATCCATGGACCCTGATGGGATGCATCCACAAGTGCTGAGAGAGCTGCTGATACTGTTGCTGAACCGCTCTCCATCATCTTTGAAAAGTCCTGGAGAACAGGAGAGGTGCCTGAGGACTGAAAGAAAGCAAATGTCACTCCAGTCTTCCAAAAAGGCAAGAAGGAGACCCAGGCAACTACAGACCAGTCAGCCTCACCTCCATCCCTGGAAAGAGGATGGAGCAGCTCATCCTGGAGGTCATCTCTAGCCACATGGAAGTCAAGAAGGTTATCAGGAGTAGCAAACATGGATTTACCAAGGGGAGATCCTGTCTGACTAATCTGATTGCCTTCTATGAAGTTATGACCAAGTGGGTAGATGAGGGAAGAGCAGTGGATGTCACATATCTTGACTTCAGTAAAGCTTTGGATACTGTCTCCCATAACATCCTCATAGAAAAGCTCAGGAGATGATTGGTCAGTGATTTGGCTTGCAAACTGGCTCCACAACAGAGTTCAGAGGGTCATCATCAGTGGCACAGAGTCAACTTGGAAGCCTGTGGCAAGTGGTGTCCCCCAGGGATCAGTACTTGGTCCAGTTTTGTTGAATATCTTTATCAACGACCTGGATGAGGGCATTGAGAGTACCCTCAGCAAGTTTGCTGATGATACAAAACTGGGGGGGTTGGCTGACACCTGTCAGGCTGTGCTGCCATCCAACGTGACCTGGACAGGCTGGAGAGCTGGGTGCAGGCAAACCTCATGAAGTTTAATAAGGGCAAGTGTAGGGTCCTACATCTGGGGAGAAATAACAAGAGGCACCAGTACAGGTTAGGGGCTGCCCTGCTGGAAAGCAGCTCCACAGAGAAAGACCTTGGAGTGCGGGTGGACAGCAAGTTCTGCATGGAATAACAATGTGCTCTGGTGGCCAAGAGAGCCAAAGGGATCTTGGGATGCATCAAGAAAAGTGTGTTCAGCAAGCCTATGGGGGGTTCTTCTACCTTTCTACTCTGCCCTGGTGAGGCCACACCTGGAATACTGTGTCCAGTTTTTAGCTCCCCAGTTCAAGAGCAGCAGAGGCCTGCTGGAGAGAGTCTAACAGAGAGCCACAAGGATGATTAGGGGACTTGAGCATCTCCCATGCGAAGAGAGACTGAGAGCCCTGAGGCTGTTTAGTCTGGAGAAGAGAAGACTGAGAGGGGATCTGATCAATGTCTATCAATATCTGAGGGGTGTCAGGAGGAGGGGGCCAGGCTCTTTTTGGTGGTTCACAGTGATAAGACAAGGAACAATGTGTTCAAACTTGAACATAGAAGATTTCACCTCAACATGAGGAGAAACTTCTTTACAGTGAGGGTGACAGAGCCCTGGAACAGGCTCCCCAGGGGGGCTGTGAAGTCTGCTTCTCTGGAGACTTTCAAAACCCACCTGGATGCATTCCTGTGTGGACTATCCTAAGTGATCCTGTTCTGTCAGGGGAGTTGGACCTGATGATCTCTTGAAGTCCCTTCCAACCTTTGATACACTGTGATACTGTGATAAAAATACTTTTTATTGTCCTTCACAGAAGTGGCCAGTTTAAGTTCTAACTGGGCTTTAGCCTCTCTAGTTTTTCTCCTACATTATCTAACTACATCCTTAAATGTGTCTCCAGTTACCTCCCCCCCTTTCCAAAGGTGATACTCCCTCTTTTTTCCCCTTAATTGTTTCAAAAGATGCTTGCCCGTCCAGGCCAGTCACCTTCCCTGATGACTCATCTTTCAGCACATTGGGACAGCCTGCTCCTGTGCCTCCAAGAGTTCCTGTTTGAAGTAGGTCCAAACATCCTGGATCCCTTTGTTCTTAAGGGCTGCTTCCCAAGGTACTCTCTGGGTTAGTTGCTTAAATAAGATGAAGCCTGCTCTCCAGAAGCCCAAAGTAAGGGTTTTTTTGTTGCTCCTCCTTGTTTCCCTGCATATTGAAAACTCCACTATTTCATGATCACTGCACCCTAGACAGTCTCACATCCCCCACCAGCCCTTCTCTATTTGAGAACAGCAGGTCAAGCAGGACCTCAGCCTTGGTAGGCTCACATAACAGCTGTGTCCAGAAGCTGTCCTCCATGCACTCTAAGAACCTTCTCAGCTGCCTTCTTTCTGCTGTGTTAAATTCCCAGCAGATATCTGGCAGGTTAAAGTCAGCCACAAGAACAAGGGCTGGTAATCTTGAAATGACCTCCAGCTGCTTGTAGAATACTTCATCTACCTCTTCATCCTGGTTGGGTGGTCTATAACAGGATCCAACCAGGATGTCAGTTTTGTTAGCCTTCCCTCTGATTTTAACCCATAGGCACTCAATCCTTTCATCCTTAGCCTGAAGTTCTGTGGTGCTGAGAGATTCCTTAATATACAGGGCCACCCTTCCTTCTCTTTTCCCTCCCCTGTGTTGCCTAAAGAGCTTATACCCATCCAGTGCAGTGCTCCAGTCTTGTGAGTCATCCCACCATGTTTCTGTAATGGCAACTACATCATAGTTTTCCTGGTGTACCAAGGCTTCCTGTTCCTCCTGTTTGTTACCCATACTGCATGCATTGGTGTATATGCACTTCAGCTGGGCTGCTGATTTCACCACTGACTGTGGTTTACCTCCCTCTGTCTCCTCTCTGGAGAGACTGGTTTGATCACCCACCCCTTTCAAACCTCATTTAAAGCCTTCTCAATGAGCCCGGAAAAGTCTTGTGCCAGAGCCCTTTTGCCCTTTCTAGATTGATTCAGCCAATCTAGGTCCAGCAGGTGCATTTGATGCATGGATTCCTGTCATGGTGTAAAGAGAACACTCTCATTCTACAAGATTCCAGAATAATGGCAGCACATTGACAAGAATCTCTCTTTCTCCAGACACTCATCCCTGGATGTTTCAGAAACCTGCATACTGCCATGGTGTAACTCCTAAATATGTTTGACAAGGGTAACTTGTCCTATTTTTTTCTTATCCTGCAAAAGATTGGGTTTTGACTAGTATTGGACTTGTCATAATGCAGGAAAACCAACTCAAACACAGTGACACTTTTATTAGACTGATACTTATCTTGGCTTTTTTTTTTTTTTTTTTTTTTTTTTTTGCTTGCTATGAAATTGCTGTGTCCACTAAGCTGTTATCTACAAAGCTTTAGGAAGGAAGGGATGGGAAAGCTTTCTAAGTGTTCTTCTTCCTCTGTTTTTATACAGTCCTTGTTCATGTCTCCTACTCTAAGTGAAGACAGTAATAAAATCAAGAATCTCAAAAAACTTCTTTATTATACTTAAAACAATTTCTGGAATGTAAAATCATGGCATGTTGGAGAGTTATTTACCTAGCAATTTTAGTCATTATTATGAAGCAGCTAGCCAAGGGCAGAAAGGAGGAACTTTCCAGGTTTCACTTTGAAGACTAATATTGTACTAATAATGTAGTAATATTGTACAAAACTAACTTAATTCTAACAGAAGCAGAAATAGGCTTCTGACTATAGCAACCTCATTGTACTGTGCTTTCAGGAAAGCTTGTCAGCAACTGTCTGATCAACTCCGATCTTGCTTCCCACTGTAAACATCAAAGACACTTTTTATGGCATACACTAAAAATAAGCATTAGACTTCAGAATGGATTCTTTCTGTTTGTTATCTTCTGTGGACAACAAACTGCAGAAATGTGCTGAATCCACAGAAGTGCTAGAAGAGATCCAAACAGTTTCAGTAGTTTATGTTCACCCTGTTCTGATGACTCTTCTTTTTTCCCTCTTGTTTTTCTTACTGAAGTTGTACCACCTTGTCATCAACACAGGCAAATTTATCTCAAAACCTGTATGGTGTCTTGAGTGAAAAATTTTGTAAGTTTAGTATTTCTGTATATAATACATTACATAATTAGAATGTATTTAAACTATACATTATAACTATCAAAATAATTGTGTAATATGATCACAATATATTAGATAATGTTACAGTTATAATGTATTATGTATTATTATAATGTAATAAAATAATTTATGTATTTCTGGATATACTATTTCTGAATATTTCAGGCCGGAAAGGTTGCAGAGAAGGGCCACAAAGATGAACAAAGGTCTGGGAAGCCTTTCATATGAGGAAAGGCTGAGAGAACTGAATTTGTTCAGCCTTGGGAAAAGAAAGTTCCAGTGAGACCTCATCACTGTATTTCAGTGTAAATGATGTCTGCAAAGAAGATGGAGACTCCCTTTTTACCAGGAGTCCAGTGAAAACGATGATAAGTAGTAGTTACTAGTTACTCCTGGGGAGATTCCAGTTGGACAGAAGATTAAAATGTTCACAATGGGAACAATCTGCCTTTTCAACAGTCTCCCCAGGGAAGTGGTGGATTCCCCAGCATGGGACGCTTTAAAGATTCAGTTGGACGGGCTGCTGGGCCATCTTGTCTAGACTATGCTTTTGCTAGACCAGATAATTTTTGAGGTTCCTTCCAAAATGGTGTTCTATGATTCTGTCAATATTAGACACATAAGCATCAGTGAATCTTTTTTACATACAGAAGACCAGATCTTCAACAGACCCCAACAATGCAATGGCTCTATGAAATTTGAGTCAAATTCTGTACTCAGTTAGATTGGAAATGTACTTACAAAGTAGGATTAGTGCTGATGAAAACAGAACACTTTCAACAGCAAAGCACCAGTTTTAGAATTTCTGAAAGCCTCACTGATTTCTTGAGTGTCCTTAGCATATATTCCTATGCTCGATGTAGGCAATAGTCTCAGTTCCTAATGCTGACATTTGATTCAGCCCTTAGAGAAAGCAGTTAGAATCCTACTTTAGCTACAGTAGAATCATACTTCTGTTGAAAAGTCTATCAGCAAATAATTGTCTAAGATGTGAGATGCCCTCTCTCTAGGCTCCATGAAGACATCAACTATGTGCAGAATCTTTAGAACAATCAATAACTATCATTAGGTTTTTCACGAAGTAACAGGAAAGCTGTTAGCATTACAGAACATTGAAACCTTTTTACAAAGACTAATGCTATGTGTACTATAAAGACATCTTCCAAACTTGTTAAAGGCCAGTAAAAATGAATTTAAGAAGAGCTTATTTATATTTTTAAATGTGCTCTTATGTGTCATCAATTTATTATTCTGATGCAATTGTCACTTGGATTAAATAATCACATTCTGCATTAAACAAATGCAATATATGTCAAATATTTTTGTGTTAATTTGTTGTCATGGAGAGGGGAATTAGAGGTGGAGGAAGAAGTTATTAATTATGAATTATGCAATATGAATTATGAAAAATATTATTTATTAATTAATAATATGATGAATAACTATTAATCACCATATATATACTGATTTGAATGCACGGTTGTAAAAATATAGTCCATAACTGGTTCAGTATATACAATTATACCCAATTATAATTACAGTCAATTTCTAATTAAGGGAACGAAAGGTTCAGTTCCACCGCTTTTCCACTAGATGGAGACTCGACAAGAGGCTTGGCGGCTGTGGCTATGGACAAAGATATTTACAATGTTATCACGAGGCAAGTTAAGCTGGAAATATCACTCGGCTACGGGCGGGCACTTTGAATAGAATGTTTCTGAATGTTGCACACATGAAAGATACAGTCTGTCTTTCTTTCTTTGTAGCGAGGCAAGTTGCTAGGTTACGCTGGCTCGCTGCTTGTCTGCTCGGGTCTTGTCCCATCTGGGTGGCAACTTCCTTTCTCCCCCCCACTTCCACGGGTCGGGGCAAGGCTTGCTTTCTCCTCCTGCAGTCACAGGGAGCGGCAGCTTGCTTTCTCCTTAGCAGGTTTGGAGTGGCTCCCTGAACCGATGGTCAGTCTGGCAGGGCCGGTCCAGAGGAGCGGTTCTCCACGTGGCAGGGCCGGATTCTTTTGGGGGTCGGCCCTTGCGATCAAGGTGAAGGTTCCCAGTATGCGGGTTTTGGTGGAGGGTGCAGTGAAGTGACGCTTTCCCCCTCGGCTTGGCTCGAAGTGAGCTGGCTCTGCCAAATATCAGTGACTGCTTTCCTTTAAGGTTACAACGCAGTCTTGGGCTTTGACTTCAAAGGAGGGGATGTTTTCTCTTTCTCTTTCTCTCAGGGAAATCCCGGGTGCTTTAACCTGACACAGGGCTATGGAGTGGCTATGGCTCCTTTTCTCTCCGGCAAATGGCGGGGGTTACGCAAAATGTGTTTCTGCTTGATTAGCTGCTTAATTAGCTTGCAGCAGATCTGGACTGCCAGGCTTGGGTTCAGTCCTTCCCCCTTCTGGGCTAGGGCTTACCCTCTCTCGGGGCTTCCTCAGTCCTTTCAACTGGGCTTACAACGCTGGCTTTCTGCATCAGCAAAGGGATCATCCTGTTTGCTGGTTCCTCGAGCAGCTCGGTGAGCTGGCTTCTGTCCATATGCAGAAGCTTCTAGAGCGCTTGCACGTGGGAGTGAGAAGACTTAGGAATTACGAGCTTCTGTGGCTCGGCCAAAGCGAGAGAAAGCAAAAGGAGAGAGCAAAGTAGTAAGCAAATGGAGTAATACTTATAGATTTCTCGAGGCTGGATCTGGCCAGTGGGCACACTTGTCAACAACCTACTTCAACCTATAGAAATGGTGAAGCTAGAATTATGCCCTTATATGGAAAGAGCATGAGCATACCATGCAATGTGTGCATGCAGTTGTTTACCCCTTAGGAGACAGGTTGGTGCCTGGGCCTTTGTCCTCCTCTCCTGAAAGGAGAGTGGAAAGTGGGTACTTACCAAAACATGTTGGGACAAGTTAGCTGGTATCTGGTGGCATAATTCTGGGCATGTGGTACCTTCACAACATTTGTTGAAGAAGTAGTGACTGTCACTTGTCTAGTATTTGGTGAGTTGTGACAGTGACATTCAAATATGAATGGATTTTACACATACAGTAAATATTATAATTGGATCACATTGTATATACTAAACCAGTTATGGACTTGTGATGGTTTGAAACTGTCTTTTTAATTTTTCCTTGCAAAGTTCAGAACAGAGAAAGTGAAAGAATGTAAATAAGTCACTATTAAGTGTAAGAAAGCAAAATAACGATTGTTCTAAACACTTCCATTGGATAGATAGAAATGTTTAAGAACTATTACCCGAAACAAAGTAGGCACTCTGCACATTCTGCGTTCGGCAGTGGGGGCAGTTGCTGGGCTGTCTGGCTGCTGTTTCTTCTTCTCTTCTGGCTGAAGATAACACACACTGACCTTGGCAGCTAAGTTAACAACTTTCTGATTAACAAACTCTGCTTCTCTGTCCAGGAGGGTCTGGGGGGAGGCTCCTGGGAGAGAGAGAGGCCCCTTTGGGAGGGTCCCCTTCGGGGGAAGCAAAGGGAGATCGGTTGTGCTTTTTCTGTTGATTGTATATATTTGTAAATGTTGTGAATTTTGTATATTTGTACATACCCATTGCATTTCATCGTAGATTTTAGACTCTGCTTGTAAATACAGCCTTCATTTGCTTCCAGACTGAGCTAGCCTGGTTATTGTCAGTGGGGGGGGAATTTCAGCTCACACCGACACAGGACTATATTTTTACAACTGTGCATTTGAATCAATATATAAAGGTGAATAATTTGTATTAATAATTTTTAATAATTACAAACAATAATGTTCATAATTCAAATGTCATAATTCATAATTAATAACCTCATCCTCCATCCCTAATCACCACAGTGATGGAGCACTGGAACAGGCTGCCCGGAGAGGTTGTGGAGTCTTCTTTTCTGGAGACTTTCAAAACCCATCCAGATGTGTTCCTCTGTGGCCTGCCCTAAATGATCCTGCTCTGCCAGAGGGGTACACCTAGATGATCTCTGGAGATCCCTTCCCACCTCTAACATTCTGTGGTTCTACGATTCTAATAAAACACTTGTTATAAAACATTTTAAAATTCTAATAAAATGTTTTAAAATTAATATCCATAGATAAATGATATACATTTGGGGTACTAGTAAGCATAAAGATCTTTAAAATAGGCAGAATTCACATATAAAGTGGACAGACGAGTCAATGCATTAAGCATCAATACATATTCTCATTGCAGTGATTACTTTAGACAAAATATTGCCAATAGTCATGATGTCCCAAAAACTTAGATGCTCTGGAGGATCCTATGAATAAGTGCCTACATGAAAAAGCTTCAGCTGAGACCCATCTTGCACTGTGGTGAGGGAACATTCTAAAGATACTCTCTGTGTCCCAGAGACATTGGTTATAATCTGGGCTCACTGCTAAACCCCACAGTAACAGGCAACTCACTGGTGTGCCTACCAGAAACACTGCTGGCATAAGCACCAATCCCAGCAGGCTTCCTTCTTAGCATGCTGTCCTGAGCTGGAAACCTTGTGAGGATTTTCTAAAGCAGACAAGAAAAATGGATGGCTAGTTCAGCCAAGTCCCTCAAAGACTGATATTGCAGCAACTGAATTCCAGGAACCAATAATTACACCTTATATATGTATACTATGCTTGTAGTGAAGTAAACAAAACAAAGTCTGTACAGCCCTTCTTAAGGCAGAGTGCAAACGGAAGAAAGGAATCTTCTGTGTCCTTCATAGTTTGGGTTTGTTTTTTGGGTTTTTTGGTTTTTTGTTTGTTTGGTTTTGTGTTTTGGTTGGTTTTTTTTTTTTGGTTTGGAGTTCCAAACTAATGCCGAAACTGGTACAATTACACTGTATGATGCTACTGCAGTTACATTTGTTGTTTCTGATTATCAAAAAAAGAACAATTTTCTCTCAAAACTTGTACTGACTATTGAGGAAAAATCTAGGGCACAAGAATATTCAGAATATGTTTAAACTACAAGGCAATGACAGCTTCTTCTTCATCTATGAAACTGGATTTCTTTTCATGTATCCAAGCTGATACCATACTGTTCAGCTTCCAAATTAGCAGCTTTTGCCTCTCAAAAAAAAAAATCTCTCAAATCTTTCCCTAAAATATTAACTATTTAATTGGATTGTCTTAAGGTCGTCTGATTAATCTTGTGGAGAGTGCCACGCTGGTTCCAAATATATTTCCTAAGTGAAAATTAAACTGTTACCCACAGTCAGTAGAGGCATTTCACCAAAATTTTTCACAGCAGTGGTAAATGTTATCACTTTGGTCAAGCCAGTGAAATTAAACATTTCAAACTTTTAAAATAGTTAAAATAGATAATTTTCTAAGATGCTGTATTTTTATTTCTTCCCTTAAACTACTTAGAAATACATTCCATAAACTTTTATTCTACACCTCCCCTAATTACGCCTCTTATATTAAAGTCAGCACAGTATTACCTCTCTACTAAACAAAATTATCTGCCATAGGTTGCATGATCAAGAACCCTAATTCTGCTGTACTTCTTATGGATCCTTTTTCTTACTCTTCCAGCCACTGACATCCTCCTTTACATGATTTTTGCCTGTTATTGACACCAAAATGGCATACAGCAGAGAGATAAATTGTTCTCAGTGACTGCAATTATAGATTTCATAGTATTTAGAAGTCAAATCTAAACACCTCTTTTCAATGTGAAAAAATGAGGCTTAAGGAATGCTGATTGTGAATATGTTACCAGTTTACATAGGGCATGTAGAGAACTGCATCAATTTATCCTTCATCTCTCTTTATGCACAAAAATCACTGTTGATTTTAAGCATGGAAGTATAGGGAAGATTGAATTTAACTGTGTACTGGAGTAGAAACATGCTGCTCAGCTTGCTAACACTCCTGACACTTTTATATTAAGGAAAAAGGCTTTACTTTTAATTTCTTTTTTTTTCTTTTAATTTAGACTCTCTTCCTTTAATAGTACTTAGACTTGCTTGCAAGTACTGTCAAATTCTTCAAAAGATGGAATTAGCACACTTCAAGGATTAAGTTTGAATTTAAATATTTAGCACTTCTCATAACAGTGACCCAGTTTCAAAAATATTATCAATAAAATTCCAGACATGGCCAAGAATCTTACATCAATTTCTACACACAATTACTTGTATCACTGAGAAATTTCAGCTCTAATTTGAGAGAACACATGAGAAAAACTAGAAACTTTTTCCACATACAGCTTTATGTATGTGGAAATTCATGGAATATCGAAACTCTGTAATCATAGAGGAAACCTGTCTTCAAAAAGCTCTTATGAATTCAAGGCCGCATTGGATGAGGCCTTGAGCAATCTGGTCTAGTGGAGGGTGTCCCTGTCACTGTCAGGGGGGCTGGAACTAGATGATCTCTAACCATTCTATGAATCCATAAATTCTGGTTGATCATGGAGGCTAGACTTATCTATCTAACTGGAAGCTTCATTTTGAATGTGGTTTGTGATCCTTTCAGGGACATACGCTTCAGAGGACAGTGATACGTATCAGTGTCATCAATGTGTGTTACTAAACTGGTTAGCAGTTAATGAGAAACACTCCCATTCAAAAAAAGTGTATTTGATGATGGCCTGGCTGAAGATAATAACAGTTTTCACTTCAAGTAGCTAGGTTTGAGGCTGAAAATTTTTCAAATGGCAGGAAATACAAATCATTGCTTCAGTCTTTAAAAATGAAGATAGTGAAGAACATTACAAAACGTGAGCTTTAGGAAAGTATGCATTACATTTACAATGGATTTGGATAAGCACTACTGTTATGGCCTTCAAAGGGACTTGTCTGGGCAATAGCTGGAACTGTGTCACAGAAGACAAGATTGAATGCCCTTCAGAGGGACCTGGACAAGCTTGAGATGTAGGCTTATATGAACCTCATGAGGTTAAACAAGGCAAAGTGCAAGATCCTGTACACGGGTCAGGGCAGCCCTTAGTATCAATATCATCTGGGGAATGAAGCGATTGAGAGCATCCCTATGGAGAAAAACTTGGTAGATGAAAAGCTGGGCATTAGTAGGCAATGTCTGCTCACAGCCCAGAAAGCCAATCATATCCTGGGCTACAAGTGTGGCCAGCAAGTCAAGGGAGGTAATTTTGTCCATCTGCTCTGCCTTGGTGAAACCCCACCTGAAGTACTATGCCCAGCTCTGGAGTCCTCAGCACAAGAAAGATATGGGCCTATTGGTGCATATTCAAAGGAAGGTCATAAAAATTATCAAAGGGATGGAATACCTCTCCCATGAGGACAGGCTAAGAGAATTGTGGTTGTTCAGTCTGGAGAAAAGAAGGAGGCTGCAGGTAGACCCTATTGTGGCCTTTTCATATACAAAGGGCACTTATCAGAAAGATGGGGACAAACTTTTAGTAGGGCCTACAGGTTAAGGAATAATTGCTTTAAACTAAAAGGGGATATGTTTAGACTGGACATGAGGAAGAAAATATTTACTATGAGGTTAGTGTAACACTGGAAGAGGTTACCCAGAGAAGCCCCATCCCTAGGAATATTCAAGGTAAGGCTGGATGCGTCTAGGAGCAACCTGATCTAGTTGAAGTTGTCCCTGCTTATGGTAGGGACCAGATGACCTTTAAGGGTTCCTTACAGCCTAAACCATCTATGACCTCATGATTTACAAAGACAGGAGAACAGACAATGATACAGCTCTTCCAGAGCAAGATTCATTGCTTATGAGTCCAGTTAACAGGGCCCCAAAGCCACCAGTCCAGTAAGTGCTGGCAAGGGGAGCTCAGTAGCTGTGATATACAACCAATATATATGGTATGCATATTATTCACCCCAGTGGTGGTTTCTGGAGGAAACATGTTTGAGGATTTAGCAAATCTGTTTCTTTAACAATGCAAAATTGCCTGGAGAGGACAATGATGAGATAATTGAGTATGTTATTGAAAAGACAGGTTGCTGGACCTCAGGAATGTTTTTTTTCAGATGAAAATGCATACGAAATGCACACTAAATGATGACACACTGTAAAGAGGGTAAAACAAGTATGCAAAGATTTACTCCTGATGGGTGTCACAGGAAAGGATTTGGATGAATTCTTGGGGTCATTTCAGGAGACTTCAAGACAAAGGGGAGCCTGCCACACTTCCAACTGTAGAGGGGCTTGTAAGTTGAAAGAAGTGGAGCTAACAGCCAAGAAGACGCATGTACTAAATCTCTGAAATTTTATTTTCATTTGTTAGGAGCATACCATTAATCTCCATAATTTCCACTTTTATTATTGGTATTCCATCATTTGTTCTCCTGTCCAATACTAGTGGCTTTTCAAAGGCTGATAAATATTTGTACTGTACTTTGGATTCTTATCACAGTATATCAGAGGTTGGAAGGGACCTCAAGAGATCATCAGGTCCAACCCCCCTGCCAAAGCAGGATCACTTAGGGTAGTCCGCACAGGAATGCATCCAGGTGGGTTTTGAAAATCTCCAGAGAAGGAGACTCCACACCCGCCCTTGGCAGCCTGTTCCAGTGCTCTGTCATCCTCACTGTAAAGAAGTTTCTCCTCATGCTGAGGTGAAATCTTCTATGTTCAAGTTTGAACCCATTGTTCCTTGTCTTATCACTGTGAACCACCGAAAAGAGACTGGCCCCCTCCACTTGACACCCACTCCTCAGATATTTATACATATTGATGAGATCCCCGTATGATCCTATGAAAATACTAAGTACCTATGAAAATACTAAGTAGGGGAGCAACATGTGCTATTTCTAAACTATTTTTTTCTTTAATATGTAAGTCCAGGAAATGAGTTTATAAGTAAAATCCTATATATGAAAGTAGATGGAGTAGTGGCAAAGATAGTACCACTCTGGTAAATCCCTTTGTTTTCTTCAGGAAACAAAAAATCAGGATTGTGATTCTTCATTCTTCAGATGGCATTATCTTTGTCTGTTATCTTCCCTGTATTGCTCTTATGTGCTTCTATTCAGTTTCCTCAGTTGTTTTTACAAACGTATTCCTAAGCAAGTTGGGCAGGTAAGCTCCTGTCCTCTTTATGCCTTCTGAGCAATGGAATAAAGGGGAGCCTTGTAGAGCAGGATCAGTGATCTTCCCTCAGGGGAGAAGTTATGTTCTGTTTTCTATCTGTTTCAAATCTCTATTTTCTACAGCAAAGTGCCATCATTTGGAAATGCATTCCTGCTTACACATTCTGGTAGCAGTGAGAGAAAGGAAAGCCACAAAGTTCAGATGAGAATCAAGCTGAATGACTGTCTCCACAAAGAGACTGAAACTCAATTTGACAGTTATAGATAGATAGATAGATAGATAGATAGATAGATAGATAGATAGATAGATAGATAGATAGGTAGATAGATAGACAGACAGACAGATATTTTTTTCCTTTGGAGAAATCTTGGAAATGTTATCAGAATTTCAATTAAAAGGAAAGATCCTATCTTACAAAAAAGATATAATATGGCAATACTCAGTACAAACTGCTGAGCTCTGAAAGTGGCAGCTCTTGATAAGGAAGAGAGAGAAAATGTGAAAAAACTCTCAGGTAATCACAGCTTTGAACCAACAGAGGTACTAGTGGTTCTAGTGTGAGGTGTCCCTGCCCATGGCAGGGGGGTTGGAACTAGATGATCCTTGTGGTCCCTTCCAACCCTGACTGATTCTATGATTCTATGACTCTACTATGTTTGACAACCAGGACTAGTGAGATTTCTTAGTAAAACAAAAGACTATGATATGTGAGAATCTGTGATTCTGTTGATCTCAGCAAATAGTGCTATCCTGTACTATTTCCATTACTGATTTCTGCAACAATAGCAGGTTATATCAAAAATAGTACAATCACAGTCTCTAATATACAACTTTATAAATAAAACCAATTCACATTGAAGGACTTACCAACTAGTAGATGAAATTCTATGTTTGCTCAATCCTTGAAACAAACCCATGTGGTATAAGGAATATGTGGGATACTGGCCTTCTGCATGTACTTCCATTGTCTTATTACTCAGTGTATTTATATTGGAGGAATGATCATAGAATCATAGAATCATAGAATCAAGAAGGCTGGAAGAGACCTCAAAGATCTTCAAGTCCAACCTATCACCCTAAACCTCATGACTATCTAAACCATGGCACCAAGTGCCACGTCCAATCCCCTCTTGAACACCTCCAGGGATGGTGACTCCACCACCTCCCTGGGCAGCACATTCCAATGGCCAACCACTCTCTCTGTGAAGAACTTTCTCCTCACCTCCAGCCTAAACCTCCCCTGATGCAGCTTGAGACTGTGTCCTCTTGTTCTGGTGCTGTTACCTGGGAGAAGAGACCAAACCCCTCCCGGCTACAACCTCCCTTCAGGTAGTTGTAGACAGCAATGAGGTCACCCCTGAGCCTCCTCTTCTCCAGGCTAAACAGTCCCAGCTCCCTCAGCCTCTCCTCATAGGGCTTGTGCTCAAGGCCTCTCCCCAGCCTCGTTGCCCTTCTCTGGACATGCTCCAGCAATTCAACATCTTTCCTAAACTGAGGGGCCCAGAACTGGACACAGTACTCAAGGTGTGGCCTAACCAGTGCTGTGTACAGGGGTACAATGACCTCCCTGCTCCTGCTGGCCACACTATGCCTGATGCAGGCCAGGATGCCATTGGCTCTCTTGGCCACCTGGGCACACTGCTGGCTCATGTTCAGGTGTCTGTCAACCAGTACCCCCAGGTCCCTTTCCACCTGGCTGCTCTCCAGCCACTCTGACCCCAGCCTGTAGCTCTGCATGGGGTTGTTGTGGCCGAAGTGCAGCACCCGGCGCTTGGATTTGTTGAATGCCATCCTGTTGGACTCTGCCCATCTGTCCAGCCTGTCCAGGTCCCTCTGCAGAGCCCTTCTACCTTCTAACAGATCAACACCTGCTCCCAGCTTGGTGTCATCTGCAAATTTACTGATGATGGACTCAATTCCCTCATCCTGATCATCAATAAAGATATTGCACAGGATGGGGCCCAGCACTGATCCCTGGGGGACACCACTAGTAACAGGCTGCCAGCTGGCAGTGGCACCATTCACCACCACTCTCTGGGCTCGGCCCTCCAGCCAGTTCCTAACCCAGCGCAGAGTGCTGCTGTCCAAGCCACAGGCTGACAGCTTGGCCAGGAGTTTGCTGTGGGGGACAGTGTCAAAGGCCTTGCTGAAGTCCAGGTAGACTACATCCACAGCCTTTCCTACGTCCACCAGGCGGGTCACCTGATCATAGAAGGAGATCAGGTTGGTGAGGCAGGACCTGCCCTTCCTAAATCCATGTTGGCTGGGCCTGATTCCTTGGCCATCCTTCAGGTATGCAGTGATTGCCCCCAAGACAATCTGCTCCATGATTTTCCCTGGCACTGAGGTCAGGCTGACAGGCCTGTAGTTCCCAGGTTCTTCTGTCCATCCCTTCTTGTGGATGGGCGTCACATTGGCCAGTTTCCAGTCTTCTGGGACCTCTCCAGTGAGCCAGGACTGGTGGAAAATGATGGAGAGAGGCTTGGCCAGCTCATCTGCCAGCTCTTTCAGCACCCTAGGATGAATCCCATCAGGTCCCATGGACTTGTGAATATCCAAGTGACTCAACAAGTCTTGAACTAATTCCACATAGATTTCAGGAGTACAACACTGCTCCTTGACCCCATCAACCAGTTCAGGAGGCCAGTTATCCTGAAGTCCTCCTGCCTTACTGTTGAAAACGGAGGCAAAGAAGGTATTTAGAATCTCAGCCTTCTCCTCACCCTTAGTTACAATGTTACGCTCCATGTCCAATAAAGAGTGGAGGCTCTTCTTGCCCCTCCTTGTAGCATTAATATATTTATAAAAAAGCTTTTTGTTGTCCTTCACGGAAGCGGCCAGTTTAATTTCTAACTGTGCTTTTGCCTCTCTAATTTTTCTTCTACATGATCTAGCAACATCCTTAAACATATCACTAGTTGCCTCCCCCCCTTTCCAAAGGCGATAAACCCTCTTTTTTTATTTCCCTTAAATCCTTCAGGAGCTGCTTGCTCATCCAGGCCGGTCGTCTTCCCTGCCAGCTCGTCTTATGGCATGTGGGAACTGCCAGTTCCTGTGCCTTTAGGAGCTCCTGTTTGAAGTAGGTCCAACCATCCTGGACCCCTTTCTTCTTAAGGGCTGTTACCCAGGGAACTTTCTGAATAAGTTGCCTGAACAACCTGAAGTTTGCCCTCCGAAAGTGCAAAGTGAGGGTTCTGTTACTGCTCCTCCCTATTTCCCTGCATATTGAAAACTCCACTATCTCATGGTCGCTGCACCCTAGACAGCCTCCAACCATCACATCTCCCACCAGCCCTTCTCTATTTGAGAACAGCAGATCAAGCAGAGCCTTACCCCTGGTAGGTTCACCTAAGAGCTGCATCAGGAAGTTGTCATCCATGCACTCTAGGAACCTTCTGGACTGTCTCCTCTCTGCTGAATTAAGTTCCCAGCAGATGTCTGGTAAGTTAAAGTCCCCCACAAGGACAAGGTCTGATGATCTTGAGACAGCTTCCAGCTGCTTATAGAATATCTCATCGGCCTCCTCGTCCTGGTTGGGTGGTCTATAACAGACTCCAACCAGGATGTCAGTTTTGTGCGGCCTCCCTCTGATTTTAACCCACAAGCATTCAATCCTTTCTTCTGCAACCTCAAGTTCTGAGGCATCAAAGGATTCCCTAATATACAGGGCCACTCCTCCTCCTCTTCTCCCTTGCCTGTCTCTCCTAAAGAGCTTATAACCCCCCAGTGCAGTACTCCAATTGTGAGAATCGTCCCACCATGTTTCTGTGATGGCAACTACCTCATAGTTCTCCTGGTGAACCAAGAGTTCCAGTTCATCTTGTTTGTTGCCCTTACTGCGTGCATTGGTGTACATGCACTTCAGCTGGGTTGCTGATTTCACCAGTTTATGTGGTCCTCCCTCCTCTCCAGGGAGACTGGTTTCCACACCCACCCCCTTCAGACCTAGTTTAAAGCCCTCCCAATGAGTCCTGCCAACCCCAGTGCCAGCACCCTCTTACCCTTTCTAGATAAATTCAACCCATCTTGGTCCAGCAGGTCAGGTGCAGTAAGAGTTGCCCCGTGATCAAAGAAGCCAAAATTCCACTGCTGGCACCATCTCCTAAGCCAACTGTTGATGGTGTGGGTTTTCCTGTTCCTCTCAGTGTACACCACAGCTGCTGAGGGAACTGAGCAGAACACCACTTGAGCTCCTGCCCCGTCAATTGATTTCCCAAGGGCCTTAATTTCCTTTTTAATCTTCCTGGTGCTGCTCTTTTCAATTTCTTCACTTCCAGCCTGGATTACCACCAATGGGTAATAGTCAGAGGGCTGGATTAGTCTAGGTAACCTTTGGGTGATGTCCCTCACCCGGGCCCCAGGTAGGCAGCACACCTCCCTATGGGATGGGTCGGGATGACATATGGGTCCCTCTGTTCCCCTCAAGAGAGAGTCTCCAATAACTATAGCCTTTCTCTTTTTCTTTGTAGCACTGGTCCTTAAGGTTTGGGGGGGCTGCTTCGTCTTTGGCATCTCCTTGATTGGTTCCTCTACAATACTCTCATCCACATTGCCCTCAGCCTGCAGAGTCTCATAGTTATTGCTCAAGGGCAGCAGGGGAGGGGAAGAGGGTCAGGGTGCATTCCCTTTGCTTCCCCTGACAGGGACCTGTATCCATCCTGCACTGCTCCCCTCAACTGGAGGGGGTTTCAAAGCCTGTTCCCACATATCCAACTCCCTTTCACATTCTTGTGTGGTCCTGAGCCTTGCTACTTCCACTTTCAGCTCAGCCACTTCATCCTTCAGCTCAGCTACCAAATTTAAGAGACAATTCACCTGGTCACACCTGACACAGGTGTCTCCTTCACCCTCCACACCAAGTGCCAGGCTTGAACACTCACTGCAGCTAGAAGCCTGAACACCAGCATGCTTGCAGAGAAACTCAGTCTGGGAACGTACTGCATGTTTAACACCCTTTGTCCGAGTTGTTACCATGGTAGGTACCTGCTGGCAAGAGATGTTGAGATCGGAGATTTTATTGAGAGTTGTTTGGGTTTTTTTGGGTTTTGTTTTTTTTTTTTTTTTTCCCCTGTACCCTGTCAGCTGACCTGACACGTGCAAGCAGGCAAGAAGCCTATAGCTCACCAGCCAAAATGGCGTCGCGCGCTCAGCCCCGCCTAGTTTTAAAAATTCCCGCGGCTGACGTCACAATCCCGAGCAGGCACGCGAGAGGACGACCGCTGGTTGTCGCTCTCTGCCAGGGTCCTTCCTCCCCGCAAACCCCGAAAAGAAACGAAAAGAGAGAGAACACAAAGCAGGCACAGCGGACCCGGTGTCGATCCCGATCAGCTCACCAGCCAAAATGGCGTTGCATCAGATCTTTTTTCAAAGAGACATTTCTTCCCAGTGTTTGTCAGAAGGCTAAACTGAATGGACAGTGACTAAACTAAAAAGCCACAGTAGTTTGCTGGACATGTCTTTTTAATATTATAATTCCACCATAACCATAGTAAGCAACACCTTACATGAAGTGATTACATAAAGTGATTTGGACCTAAATTTCTCATAGAAAAAAAAACAAATGTCAGCAGGATAAGAGAGTAAGACCTTTTTTTTTTCTCCCCCAAGTGTGAAACTTTCATTCTTTTGTTTTACCTATTAAACTCTCTTTATCTTAAACAATGAGTTTTCTCACTTTTACTCTTTTGGTTCTCTCTCCCATACCACGGTGGTATGGGGCTCAGCTGCCGGCTGGAGTTAAACCATAACCACTTCCAGTGAGAAAGCACCCACAGCTTCTTCCAATGTCTCATCACCCTCATCATAAAATATTTCTTCTTTATATCCAATCTAAATTTAAAAAACACTACCCTACAGGCTCTGGTAAAAGGGTCTCTTTCTTATAAGCCTCCTTTAACTACTGAAAAGCTGCAATGGAGCTTTCTTTACTCTGGGCTGAACAACTTCAACTCTCTCAGCCTGTCGTCACAGGAGAGGTGTTTCATCTCCCTGATAGTTTCTATGGACAAGCTCTGGCACATCCATGTAATTCCCTTACTGAGAACTCCAAGGTGGACACAGTACTCCAGGTGGAGTCTCATCAGAGCAAAGCAGAGGAGCAGAATCACCCCCTTTGAGCTGCTGGCCAGATTCTTTTGAAGTAGTCCAGAATGTGATTGGCTTTTTGGGCTGTGAGCACACATTGCTTGCCCACGTCATGCTCTTCATTCAGCAATATTCCCAAATCATTCTCTGCTGGGCTACTCTCACTCTCC
>NC_072053.1:30045269-30095904 GCF_027791375.1 Indicator indicator
TACAGCAACTACAGCACCCCGCCTCCCTCGGCGCGCCGCCGTGACGTTTATGCTCGGCGACACGGCGTAGGGGCGGAGGTTCGAGCGGCGTAGGCAGGGAAGCTTCTGCCGGCGAATTCTCCGAACTCTCCATCAGAAGAGGGTGGGGCTGCGCCCTCCGCAAACCGTCCGGCAGCTGGCGTCGCTGGGGTCAGCGTAAGGGGGGGCTGTGCTGGGATCCTGGAGAGAAGAGGCTGACTCTCACTTCTCTACAGTCTCCTTTTACGTAGTTGTAGAGAGCAATTAGGTGTTCCCTCAGCCTCCTCCAGGCTTAAACAACCCCGGATCCCTCAGCCACTCCTCGTAAGACCTATTCTCTAGACCCTTCAATTGCCCTTCTCTGGACACGCTTCTCTGTTAAAAAGAATTGTCTCTTACCTCTTTCCCCATGCTTCCTGCTCTTTCAGATTCTCATATGTACCCACAGTTGCCTGGAGCAGGTGTCACTCCTCGTTATTTACCTCTCTTTCCATATCACCTCTCACCACCAGAATAGCCCACACAACCCACTCTCTACTTACTGTTAGTTAAGTAAGGCGCATTTAGCTAGGAAAGTATTCTGTTCCATGTGACATCAGGACTGTGCCTATGCTATGAGAAAAGTGGTGGGCACAGCTCCCTATGGTTTTAGGTGCCCAGATGATGCAGGGGCTGAGTGAAACTCCTGTTTGGAAATTGCTGCTTCACACTGTTTTAGAGGAGCAGTGAAGGTCCATGAAGAGGGACACACTGTTAAGTGGGGAAAGCACTGGTTGTTCTGTCCTTGTTCCTTCTCACACCTAAGAACTCAGGTGCTGGAATGTGTCCAAAGAAGAGCAATAAAGCTGGTGACAGATCTAGAGGACAAGTCTGCTGAGTAGCAGCTGAGGGAAATGGGATTGTTCAGCTTGGAGTAAAGAAGGCTCAGAGGAGCCTTTCTCACTCACTCCAACTACCTAAAAGGCGGTTGAAGCAACATGGAGGTTAGTCTCCCAAGGAACAAATGATAAGAGGAAACAGTCTCAAGTTGTGGTGAGGTTTAGGTTGGACATCAGGAATGATCTCTTCTCCAAAGGGGTTGTCAAAATTTGGAAGAGGCTGCCCAGGGAAGTGGTGACATCACCATCCCTGGAGGGACTGGAAAGCTGTGTAGATGTGGTGCTAAGGGATTTGGTTTAGTGGCGACCTGACACTGCTAACAGTTGGACTTGATCTTAAAGGTCTCTTTCAACCAAAATGACCTTTTTTCTGTGTTTCTAATCCTTCCACATTTTCATGTTCTGCCCACAACCAGAGGACAGGCTGGAGGGGTGGGCTGAGGACAATCTCATGAGGTTCAATATGGCAAATGGCAAGGTCCTGCACCTAGGTTGGGGCAATCCTCGATTATCAATACAGGCTTTGGGGATAATGAAATTGAGAGCAGCCCTCCAGAAAAGGACTTGGGGGTACTGATGGATGAGAAGGAACCTTGGAGCTCATCTGTTCCAACCTCCCCACTATGGACAGAGGTACCTCCTAACTAGGCTTGACTGCATAAGGCCTCATCCAGCCTACCCCTGAACACCCCCAGGGAGGAACCATCCACAACCTCCCTGGACAACCTATTCCAGAGTCTCACCACTCTCATATTGAAGAACTTCTTCCTAAGATCCAGTCTAAAACCATTTCCCCTTGTCCTATTGTTAGACAGCCTTTATGAAAAGTCACTCTCCAGCCTTTCTGCAGGATCCCTTGAGGTAGTGGAAGGAAGCTGTACAGTGTGTGTCCCCCCACACTGAGTCTTCCCTTCTCTAGGCTGAACAACCTCCGCTCCTTCAGCTTGGTCTCATGGCAGATGTGTTTCAGCCCTTGGATCTTCTTTGTGGCCCTCCTCTGGACTTGCTCCAACAGCTCTGTGTTCTTATGATGGGGACAGAACTGAATGCGGTATTCGAGGTAGGGTCTCACAAGAGCAGAATAAAGGGGAAGCTGGACATGAGCCAACAATGCACACTTGCAACGCCAGTCACATTTTGGGCTGCATCAAAAGAAGCATGGGCACCACAGAGGTTGACTCTTCCACTCTGCTCTGGTGAGACCTCAGCTGGAGTACTGTGTCCAACTATGGGGCCCACAACAGAAGAGATATATGGACCTGTGGGTCCAGAGGAGACGACAAAGATGATCAGAGGCTGGAGCACCTCTTCTATAAGGCAGCCTGAGAGAGTTGGGGCTGTTCAGCCTGTAAAAGAGAAGGCTCTGGGGAGACCTTGTAATTACGTTTCAGCATCTGAAGGGGACTGACAGGAAGGCTGGGTAAGGACTGTTGAGAAGTGTGATAAATAAAGATAGGGGATGTAATTTTGCTTCCGCTAATTAAGGGTATAAGTGAGAAAGCAGGAAGAATGTGAAGATCCCACCCCCAAGGCTGGAGCCCACGACATTTCGTGCTGGGTCAGGCACCGGTCCGTGTGTCTGGGACACTTGAGTTCAGAAGTTCAAGCATCCAGTGGCCCCTGAAGAGACCACCACCAGACGTGCAGTGTCAGGATCTCTTCTTATGTGGCAGAGGTTCTTTGTTCTTGGAACTAATCAGGTTGTTGCACAGGAAGAGTTATGTGGAAGGAAAGGTGTACATGCAGGAAAGTATGTACCCAGCGCTATAAATTAAACCTTCTTTAACAGACTTTGTCTCTCAACAAAATTTTTAGGAGTGAGCTTGTTTCTCACGAGAAGAGCATCTACTGATAGGTTGAGGGGCAGTGGTTTGAAACTGGAGCAGGGTAGGTGTCGGCTGGACATAAGGAAGAACTTCTTTACAGTGAGTGGTAAAATACTGAAACACAGGTTGCCCAGGGATGTGGTTGAGGCCCCATCCCTAAGCGACATTCAAGATCCAACTTGATGTGGCTCTGGGCAGCCTGATCTAGTTGGAGGTGTCCCTGCTCACTTCAGGGGCGTTGGACAAGATGACCTTTGAGGGTCACTTCCAACCTGATGCTATCTGTGAAACCCTCCCGACCACACTGCACCACAGAAGTGCAGTGAGGGGCATCCAATGTCACGTGCTGTACCGGCAGCCCTGCAGCTGAATGGCTTTAATCGAGCCGGGTGACGCTCTGCGGGAGTTCCTTTCGGGCGGGGAGGTTTTACTTTTCGTGGAGAGAACGCGCTTTGTGACTCAGAGCCGCGGCTCTGCCGGAAGCACCCCGCCGCCACCAGCACAGCCTGCCGCCACACGAGCACGGCTCGGCTACACCTCCGGCCCGCGAGGGGGCACTGTCCGGCGCGTCGCGCTGCCCTGGCCCCGACGCTGCTCGGGAGCTGCAGTTCCGCACTACACGTGCTCTGGGAGAGGGGCCTTAGTGCTGTCAGTCGCCGCCATGCCCAAGGTGCGGGCCGGGAAACGGCCGCGGAAGGAAAGCCGGGAGGTCCGTGCTACCGGTGAGTGCGGGCCGCGCGTCGCCGCCGGGTACGGAGGCCTGGCAGTCCCGGCCCGGCCTGCACTTGGCCGTGTTCGGCGGTGCCTCGATCCCGGGAGCGGCCTCCCTGGAGGCCCGGGGGAAGGCAGCTTCTGGTGGTATGCGCGGCTTGAGTTGGGAAAAGTGAGAGGGGTTTACGATTCCAGATGCCTGGAGGTTTCAGCACACATAAGCAGCATCTCTACAGGCCTAGTAGGAGGTGCCCTTGCCCATTGCATGGGGGGTTGCAACTAGATAATCCTTAAAGTCCCCTCCAACCCAGAGCGTTCTGTGATTCCATGATTCTGGGAATGCCAGCGGTAGAGAAAAAAAAGGAAGAGTTTTGCCTTCACGTTTTCGCGGGGCGCGCTTGAAGCGAGAGTAGCGCTTCTCTCTGCCTTAGGCATCCTCTTCAACAAAGGAGCCGGCCAGCACATCTTGAAGAATCCCCTCGTCGTCAACAGCATCATCGAGAAGGTGCCTGGAAATGAAACGGGGATCGCCGATGGGCAGGCGGCGGGCGGCAGTGGCCGACCGGGAGCTGCTCTGGGGCCGCGGGCAGGGCGCTTTGGCCCTACACCGCAGGCTGCGCCGGGCAGAGCTGGCCGAGAGTTCCTTGGGAAAGCGTGTCCAGACGCACAGTCCTCTTCCCTGACTCTGGCCTTTTTGTGGTTGTGGAGGGATCTTCCTTCTTTACTGCAGTTAATGCCTTACTTTTGTTTAAAGTGTGGCAACTTGTGTATTTTCCTACGCTTCGCTAAAGATCTGTCATAAATTAGCTTTAAGATATTCTTATTTTCATCGTTCCCCTTTGATGACTTTCTACATCCTTCTCTACTAGCTGTTTGTGGCTTGTTACTGAGCTGCATGTAGCTTTTGTTTTGAAATTAAATGGTTGCTTGAAATGAGTTGTAAAAAAATAACCAAAATGCCGTATGTTCTTAGGCTGCCCTGCGACGTACAGATGTCATTCTGGAAGTAGGCCCGGGAACTGGTAACCTGACAGTAAAGATGTTAGAGAAAGTAAAAAAAGTAAGTGAGGATTTCCCACACACATACGTTGTGTGCCCCCCTGCTCCCACATTATGTCTTAGACTATGACAAACAGAAGGATCTTCATCTGCTTGGTTCAAATAAGTAGAATTACCTAACACTTGCTTAATTTCAGTGTTTTTTAAGATGTTCATGTAAATGTTGGGCATGATTTTATCAAACTATAGTATTTTTACCTGTTTATGTGGTACAGCTTGCTTGTTTTGAAAAGGCAGGAAGACTCACAGCCTGATAAGGAATTTTGAAGAATTACTTAAACCTGCAACCCTAGATAGTTTGGTTTGGGGTTTTTTTTACACTTGAGATTTTAATCCCAGTTGGGAGGAATTGTATGAAGTAGCAAACACATGCTTTGTTTTCAGGTTATTGCTTGTGAAATTGACCCTAGACTTGTTGGTGAACTTCAGAAGAGAGTTCAGGGCACGTAAGTATCAACTGTGGAAATAACCAGCACTGAAACTGGTGCAAGGGCTTTGGCAACATAGTTCTCTGAGGATAACTACAGTGTATTTTCCCCCAGGTGTCTGGCAAACAAGCTTGAAATCAAAGTTGGCGATATCTTGAAAACAGATTTACCATTCTTTGATGCATGTGTGGCTAACTTGCCTTACCAGGTATAGATTAAACAACATGATAAAACCTTTTAAATTATGATTTCCCAGAGATTAGACTAATGCTATTACTCTTTTCTTCAGATTTCTTCACCTTTTGTTTTCAAGTTGTTGCTTCATAGACCTTTCTTCAGGTATGTGGAAGAACAGAACTCTGTATTACCTCATAGGGAAAAAATATTTTTTTCAAATATTCCAAAATTTATTTTTTTTTTTTAGTTCTTATCATTGGTACATCAGAGATGCACCTTTTTTTTTCTCTGTAATATGAAACCTCCTAGTGCCTGGAAAATAGTTTATGTCATTGTATTAAGCACGAGGGAAAAATTTGGTCATGGCATCAGTGAGTGTCCAGCTGATGAAAACAAGAAATGCACCTCCTTACACTAGTATTACACTACTAATCTAGGGATAAGGAAAGCGTTGTAGCATTTCAAGTGCCTTCCTATTTGAGAAAGGAAGAACGGGAAGGCTAGAATTAGACAATTAACATCTGGTGTGAAAATGTGACTGCCCAGTTACTTCCATGTGTGTCAACAGTTCTTGATTTTTCTCCCTGAAGCAGTAATGCTAGTGACATTACTAGTCATTTGTTTCAGCTGGAGAGTGGGTGTTTGAAGGGCTCATCATAGTTAATTCGAAATGATGTGTTACAGCCAGGTGCAAAACTCTTGATACCTGCTTCTGTCTCTTTGATGCTGAGCCGTATATCTTTAACATAAAATGAATCAAATTCTGTTGTGGCTTTAGGGATGTTTGGATGGTTCCACCAAGTTTTGTTGTTTTTCATAACAGACTGAACTGATTAAGGCAGAGTTGGTTTATGACAAACTTCTATTGCTTCTCAGTGCTGAGATCTTGTGTTTTCCAGGTGTCTTAGATGGCTTTTGATCACTGTGAATTCATTGTCTCCCTTCTCTTGTTCTCAGGTGTGCAATACTTATGTTTCAAAGGGAATTTGCATGGCGTTTGGTTGCAAAACCAGGAACAAAACTCTACTGCAGACTTTCTATTAATACCCAGTTACTAGCTCGAGTGGACCATCTGATGAAGGTACATCATTCTGAACTATCAAATACAATAATGTTTCTAGGAATGTGAGGGTTTGCCTATTGGTGTAGGTGCCTGACTTCTCCTTAATAACAGGTTGGAAAGAACAACTTCAGGCCTCCTCCCAAGGTTGAATCCAGTGTTGTCAGAATAGAGCCAAAGAACCCACCACCTCCTATCAACTTCCAGGTCAGCATCGGGTGCATACTGCCGAACACCAGCTGTTCATTGGCATTTACATAATCCCAAAATGCCTTTACTGATCATTCTTGCGTTAGGATGTTACCTGAATGTGCCACCAGAAATTCAGGTGCAGCTTTGTTTACAGTACTTCTGAGGTGACTGAGCTACCATCTCCATGTCAGTTGGAGAGTTGCTAGTAATAGCAACTGTTAATTGTGGTTCGTATCTCCCAGAAACCCGCCTGGCTGATGACTTTGTTCATTATGATCAAAGGAGTATCTGTGAGAAGTCTTATCCTCAGATGATTGTGTATACTCTCAGAAGACAGGGTTGTAATCTTAATCTTAACTTTTTAAATGCTTTGATTTTCAAGACTTACTTCAGCCTTGCCCAGTGTTGGCTGGATTTTCTGCAAGCATCTCGACTTCTCAGCAAGATCAGGCTAGTAGTGCCTAGGCACAAAAAACCCCAATTATCCAGGGTTTGGTGGGTAAAGTATTTCTCCTTCATTTGTATTGCTTTGTCCAAGACAGGACTGAATTTCTATTGCTTAAAAAATTATTTTCCTGAAAGATTTTTGTTCAGTATTGTTGTGAAATTGTCAATAGTGACTGTCCTTGCTTGTAGGAGCTGTATGTTCCTTTCAGTAAATTCTGAAATTTTTACTTTCAGGAGTGGGATGGCCTGGTAAGGATAGCCTTTGTTAGGAAAAACAAGACACTTTCCGCAGCATTTAAGTAAGTAGCCATCTATTAAGGAAATATTTTCAAAGTTCTACAGCCCATCCAGTTCAACCATTTCTTTCATGCGAATGTATAGCAGTGCTGTATGTGTGCCAGCACTGTGATAAACCATGATGGAGGATTTATGCTGAGGTCACAGGCTTGAGAAGGAAGAAGAAAACCAGGCAGCCATTTAAAAACGTCTCTGCATAGTAGTTGCACTTTTTTATATCAAAGAGTAACAATCAGTCAAGAAAAAAAACCAAAACTTAAAGCTTAGTTTTCCTTCTAAATGTTTATTTCTTTCAGGTCAAGCGCTGTAGCGCAGTTGCTGGATCATAATTACCGAATTCATTGTTCCTTACATAATACAGTAAGTTTTTAATATAATAAATTCTGTGTACTGTGGCCTACATACTGAATTTTATGAGTAAGATACCAATATTGGAGAGGTTAACATGTTAAAAGTTTTTACATGAGAATTTGAGAAAGGGAGAAACTCAATTCTAAAAAAGTCTGACAGGGTCAATAAATTGCAGTGAGAAAGCTGAAAGCTGAGTATATTAGTAATGTATTCACTGTACATGTCTCAAGGACTTCCACTAATTTAATAAAAAAAATGTTGTCTGCTTAGCAATACTATTGTGTTTAATTTATAATGAATGAGCTGAGGTATAAACATTCAGATGAAAGAACAGAATACAGTAACCCATATTAGAAAAAAGACAAACTTCTATCATTTGAGACAAGAACTCTTCTAAAAGCAGGGAAATAATAGTTACTTAAATGAAGTTTTTTCCTATGCTAGGAATAAAAAAAAAAAAAAAGTGTATTCTATTTTCCATTGACAGGAAATACCAGAAAACTTCAAAATTGCAGAGAAGATACAAACAGTACTAAAAAATACAGGTTACTCTGAAAAACGAGCCCGCTCAATGGATATAGATGATTTCATTAGGTATTTTTTCCCCTCTTTATGCCTTTATCATCATCTTCAAATTCTATCTGCATCTGTACCTGTGTAGCACACAGGTTGGTATTGAGTTGCATAGGAATAGTACTCTTTCAGCACCAGACACTCTTTGCTCCCAGTTCTGAACACAAACAAACACTTAAAACTCTCTTACGTGTTTTCATTCCTGCTTACAATATTGAGAAGCAACTAGCTGAAGATCCCCATTCCTGGTATTTGTGTACTGTACCTGTAAAAATAGCTTTAATAATGGAAATGGTTGTTGTAATTTCCCTGGAGACCTACACAACCTTTCCCTCTCTTTGGGGATTAGGTTGTGATCTTTAGCATAATTTGGAAATTTGAGTAATTAACTGCTATATTCTGCTCGCTCTTCTGGTCAGTTAATTTAAGTGGCAAGATGAATCCTTTCCTAATTTAAGATAAAAATTCCTAGCTGTTTCTCAGCTACCACTCTTTAAAGAAAGATAATAAACCTGGGAGGATGCAATATAACTAACCTCCTTGCAAATAACAGCTGCATCTCTAAAACAGCGAATCTGCTAATAACTTCTAGTTTAAGATGTGTAACCATTCTTTATGGCGGTTGGACAGCGATGGCTGTTTTCATGCTGGTTTTGTATGTTCTTTGCCAGCCAGCAGGTCTTAGAAATGCCTGAAGCTGAAGTACAAATTTGTAGAAATTGTAACAAATATTTCTCTTTTTCAGACTGCTGCACGGCTTCAATTCAGAAGGCATCCATTTCTCCTAGATTCTACTAGACGAATGAGGATGTTCTGTATTTTGTCACCCAAAGTGTTACCTAAGTGACTGCAGTAGGACAAGCTCTTCTCACAAAGGCAATGAACCTGAAGACAGCACTAAAACCTTACATCCAGGGAAGAAGCTGCTGCTCTGTATTTCACAAGTGATAACTACTATCATGATGGAAGGGAGTGATGTACTTCCACATGACAGTAATTTTTAAGTATATCAAATAACACGGACTGATGCAGTCGTAATTTACATTTGTAAATTGTGATTTGTAAAGTCTGATTGCAGACTTGACCTCAGTGTATTTTTGCACAATACTCAACGTGGTCTGGGCAACAAAACCAGAGCTGTAGCAATGCCATGTATTGGGGATTTTTTCCATTTGTTCTATCATGTCTTTAAATACCTTCTGTTAATCTGAAGTGCCTGCCTCTTCCATTTGTCCTCTGGTAGCTACTTGCATTCCTAATCTCTCAGTAATCCGCTTCTCTTGCAGAAATCTTAGCAACTGTTTTTCATTTATCTTGCGGGTTTGCTATCATTTACAAAAACATTACCAAGGTATCCGAAACTACCAGTATCATCTCTTCTTACTCCCTCCTTATTGTTGTCAGACTAGTGTAGAAACCAGCAAAAAACTACCAACGTGCCAGTGCTCAGAAGCATACACAGCAGGATTTTTTGTCAGTTGTTAATGTAAGCAGCTATTTTTATAAGAAAAGTACTTCACCCTTCAAGGCAAGGAGGAGTTTGAGCACAGATCAAAGCTTTCAGTGAGCCTTAGAGCACTGCCTACACATCCGTATCCTGACTTACTCAAGTGTCTTAATATAGTTTGTATTAGATACGTTTCTTACTACGGACATGGCAGAGTTTTCCCAAGGAGGTTTGCATTAACTCTGCATAGCAGCGTTTGAAGTTAAAATCCACTTCAATCTGTCTTACGATTCAGGAAAGCAGTGAGTTTGAAGCATCATGCAGTGCTGAAAGCATCACTTCTGTGTACTAACTCTCATCATCTTTTTTTCATGCATAGCCTATCTTTCTAAGACCACAGTCATCTTTGGAGAAGACGCAAATTAGCAAAACCCCTGGATACAACTCCATTTTTATACACATCCAATACCAATTATTTAAAAATCATTGATTCAGAAGCATGTACAGAAATACGGACTTAAATTTCCATGCATCCTAAGAGGTTGTCTATAGTGCTGCTTCACTACACACAGAACCAATACTTAAGAGTGAAATAAGTAGCCATAGCAGTGTGCTCAAACTCAGAAGGAGCAAGGGCTGGGGATGTGTCACACTTCTTAAATGCTTTTGTTTTACAGGACAGGAATAAAGCTTGTCTTGAGTGTTGGTCAAGTAATTCCAGTACATCACAGCAACAGACTGTAGGAATTCAAGTGCTGTAACCAGCCTTATCAGTTTATCTTGATTCTTACTGCTTCAGTATCTAGATCTGACTTGTACAGCAGGCTCTGCCACAAAGGCTGTTTCTTCACCATTTCCTTGCAGCAGACAATCTCCACTTGTATATGCTACCTGACATGTCATTTACAAGGCTTGATAAAAAGCTGCAGAAATCTAGCTGCCTGTGTTTCCTGTCCTTTTTTGGTACCCACTCAAAACCACAGCCAAGTTGTGGCCCTTGGCTTGGAGGAACAGTAGGGAAGCCACTGTGTCTCATGTACGATGTCTTCACAGCCTTTTTAGAAAGTAAGCTTTCTTCAGAGCAGCCTCAAAGAAACCTTCTGGTACCCTATGATAATGTGTACTATCACGTACCAACACTGCCTTTTGTCATGCTGGCTTTTCCCTTTGAACTATGATGGATAACACCCTTAAAAGTCCAGCAAGGTCTGTGAGATGTTCTGCAAAACTCAATTCAGGACAGTGCTCTGGGGAACAACTTCTGTATGACTTCGTATAGAAGCTCCAGAATAAATAACTCATTCTGAAATGAGAGGCGAATTAAAAAGTGTAATATGCTTACGAAGTGAAACCCTTCCCAAAGCACAACACAACTTTAAGAGAAGTAAAGTCTCATCTGTAGTTTATTTAATAGCTTAATTTATTAAACACATTATGTAAAATCTACATTGTTTCAGTTTTCGTGTTTACACACAGCAGGATTTTTTTTCATTTTTAACCATGATGCAACAAAGAGCTTCCCATAGCCTGCCTTTCCATGGGAGGTACAAACATTGAACACTACAAGAATTCCTGGCTCATTTAACTCTCTCTTCACTGCCTTCCCCTTTATTTCCCTTATATAGGTTTGCATTCCAAAAGTGGTTTTATTTTAAAGAGTTCAAGGGAGAGCCTGCAGATACGAACTCCTGGAAACAAGGAGAACTCCTAGAAAGGTTTACAGTTCTTCATTTGACGTGAAGTTCTTACATGAAAAAAGTCAATCTTTTCTGGATACTGACTTGCAAAAATAACTTGAGTGCCACCACCTAAAAAAGTGTTGATATACATGGCACCGTTTGTAAGACTTCACGTACTCATGGGATTTCTATTAGTGCTACGTAGAGGTATTGTGCAAAATCCTCAAAATGAACATAGGCACAAGGAAATGCTGTGACATTTTAATGGCCACAGTTTTACTCTGTTATTATAAATATGGCAAATATTTCCCAACATAAAATTCACAATTTGAATAAATGAAATATTTTTTAAAAAGTGCTTCACAGATCTGAACCCTGCATGGTTGTGCTGTCTGGTCTAGAAGCATTTTGTAGACATCATAGGAGCATTTCACATATGAAAACGTCATTCAGGTGAATAAGAAACAGGACATTTCCACAGATATTTCTAACATTTTTACACTTTCAAGTACTTGAGTTCTTACAGCCACTTGATTTTGTAACAAACGTGTGCTACAGCAGTACAGGATTGTAGACTTCTTGAGCAGCAAAGGCCCATTTCAAAGGGCACGTGATCTTTTTGGGTTGATCTGTTTACTGGCCTGTTCCTCCTCTTGTAGCGCTGTCCGGAAAGATTTCACTTTATCTTTAATGAAAAAGAGAAAATGAGTCCTGATGTGCCTGTGCTCAACACAGATCTTGAAACTAAGCCCTGATGCTCTACATCCCGTCCCTAATGCACAACAAAGAACATTTCTTCACAAAAATAGCTGATGCTACAAACTGCAGAGGACTGACATAAGCTTAATCCAATACTCACTATACAAGCAAGTTGCTTAGCAACTTAGTCCCTTCTTACAGGGACTGGCTTGTCTCTAGGCAGGATAGGTTTGGAAACCACAACTGCATTCCCAGCACGTAACCTGTTCAGACTTAAATTCATACAGAGCATAGGAAGATACACACCACATATGTCCTTTTCCTTCCCAGCACCTTCCAAATTATCCTTAGAGGTATAGAAAATTGTTTACAGTTAGTCACCTCTGCACATTCTAAAACCCAGCAGATTATATTTCTATTTCCCCCTTTTTCTATCAATGTGGAAAAGCATTTGTAATTAAATTGTGTAAGTCATCAAATGTATACAGACCTAAGTATAACAAGAATGGAAAAAAACTGAGAAAGGAAGTGTAACATCCTTTCATATTTCTTTTTCTGTCCCACTCCATTGCCCAATAACATGCCCAAGATTGGGAGGAAAGGAACAAAAATGACAGCATAAAGATGTCACTTCCAGAGCAACAGGAATAGAAGTTAAAACATCCAGTGACCATACTGTGCCATGAGCAGAACATAGAAGATACTTGGAGAAATTATTTTTGACTTAACAGTTCCTCCCTTCCCTAAAAGTATATATGTATCACGCTGCCTGTAAAGGGGCAAGGACCTCTTAGATAGCCTATGCCTCCTGTACATCTTTCCAAAGCAGTATCTAATAAGTTTTCCAAGGTCAGGAAGTCACCTAAACTGTGTGTTTTTTCACTGCCGGTGTCTCAAAATGTTGTCTTCTAAAGAGGGAGCTATCATTCATAACAAAAACAAAGGAATGTACCTCCAAATTTTTGCTGAAGTACACTGGTGCCAATGTATGTTTAAGACAGGCCACATCTGATTTATGTATTCTAGCCTACAGCAGATACTCAGATTGAGTAAAAAGTAATGTTTTATCTTACAAGGAGCTTCTTAACACAGATCAAAAAAATCCCACCCCCACTGTTGAGTCCCCAAGCCCACTCTTGAATTTTTTACAAGTACAGTATCTCTCTTGGAGTCCAAATAGTCACAGAAGCTAAAAAGAAAAATTCATCTGATTTTAGAAGACAAGTGGAAGAGTCAGTTTTGGGCACTAAGAATAATCTGCAGTTTCAAAAAAGAGAGGCTGATAAAATTCAGACAGCCTGCTGAAAGAAAAAAAGTAAGCTAACAACAACTCAGGGCTTGATGCTGCTCTTAAGCAGAGTCTTAAAACTTACAGCAGGGTCCCTGCTACACTACAGAATGTGATAGAGCAAGAACTGGGAATTCCTACTACTTTTTCCTCATGGCATTATCTTCTTTTTTGGCTTTTTGGGCACAGTTTGGATATTCTTTTTTCCTTCCTTTCTTGCTTTGGACCAAAGGAAAATTGCAGGATTGAGTTTACATTTCCTGGAAGTAAAGCAAGCATTTTTCCTTTGAACTAGGATGACCTGAGAACAGATACAAACTAATTCCTAGGCAGCGGAATAGCTCTTCCTTACACAGATATTGCAAAGCAGCATAAGGCAAAAAAATACCTGAAACATAACCACTCTTTGCTTTCCTCCTCACTATTACTGCAAGTCTCCCTAGCAGATGAAAACACACAAAAGTGATTAAAAGCAACCTACCTCTAAGTTCGATCAGAATATCAATTTTTTGATCCAGAATTGCTTCAAGTTGGGTAGCATAGGAGTCCACATCATAGTCCGCTTCTTCTGTCATCTTGAGAAGAGATTTTTCATCTTCCAGCCATCTAATAGATTCCTAGACAGAAAGTAAAAAAACCCTCCAATTAAATACATTATCAAAGTTTCAAGACAAGTTTCAAGACAAAAAACTCAGACCTTTTCTCAAGATGACCATACTCGTACTGTCTAGATACCTCAATATAACAGATTTCAATCCTAAAATGAAACCTTTTTTCTAACTCAGCAAACCCGTATGTTTTCTACATGGTTTCTTAATTCCAGTGGCCATACCAGCAGCAGGTGAACCCCAGCTATTCCAGTTCTCTTCAAACTCAGAAGATTAGGTGGTTGTAAAGCTAAGAAACTCACAGAACTTTATGTCATGGTTATGTTCTATTAGGTAGGTACCAAACTTCCAAGTCAGGCTTCAAATATAAGTATAGGCTAGCAGCCACTGACTATAACCATACCGTCACTGCTAGTCAGAGAGCCAAAATAATTCTATCTAGAGCATGATTCATTGCATTGATCCATTTTCAACATTTAGACATCTGGAAGAAAACTGACAGAAGACAACTTCTGCCTGGTACAGCTGCAGATTTTGTATTGGTGCAGTCCACCTCCACACACAGCATAGGCTAACAAGCCACTAACTACCATGCTGTGGAGCGCAGGTTCGTAGGTGTTTCCATTCAGTGACTGTTGAGAGGAGCAGTAATCTCTAGCAGAAGGCCAGATGGACATATAGGTGCAGTAACATCCTAAACTAATACAGCTTGTCTCTCCAGAAGTCACAGGTATTAGGACACAGCTATGCCATACGACTTTCACACTCTTCCATGTTTTACTTCAGGGCTGATGGTTCCTAGAAACTAAATCTTTACATCTGTTGCAAAATGTGTTATTTAGCATCCTACTGTATTATGAACACACATCAGTGTTCCAATAAGTCAGATACCTAAACAGAGCAGATGTGTGTATTCCCTATAGGTTTAATGTTCTGCTGTTCTCCTGCAGCAGACATGCCAAACAGACAGCTTTCCTGAAAGCTCTAAGGCTATGAACAGCAGCAGTTCACATCTCCTTCTGAAAAGTAGTAACTCATACTGATTACTGTAATTTCTTTTGTGACTGTAAAAGGCTTCATCGCTCTGACCAACGTTATGCTGCATGGGCACTATTCTTTCAAAAAACCATACCTAATAGCAAGTGAAAATCTTTATGTATCTGTAGAAAGGAAGCGAACAGGCAGTTAGAAACAGGTATGTCTTCGGGATCTCAGTATCTCAGATACTGAGATACTCAGATACAAAAGGATACTCAGGTGAGATACTTGTAGGGAGAACTGCAGTACCTTCGAGGGAGATGACCAAATAAAAATGGTGCTAATTCAGACATTATTATTAACTGCCAGCTCTAGCCTACAAGTCAGACAGTGAAATGGAAAATCTCAAGACCAGTCTGAACAAACATCTTCCAACACAGTCACTTTTGCTGGAAAAGGACTACAATGAAAATACAGTGAACAGTAAAGAGAGCAAAAAGAAAAAAAAGCAACTTTTCTTATGCTGGACAGTTCATTTAGGAATGTTTGTTGAAAAGGAAAATTTTACTAAATTTCTGTGATGATACAGAAATATGCTTGCCTTTCATCAGGAAGACAAAGATTAGTCTGCCACAAGGGGCTTAGCATAATAAAGGAATTCGGCAATCTGAGAGCAGCAGAATGACCAGCAGCAGATAATATACCCTACAGCTTCAAGAGCATGTACTTTCACTGGGAAAATTTGAACCCCTGGATTAGGACAAAACAAAGTACAGCTCCATCTTTTACCTGGAAGACAGCTCTGTGATCTTCTACTACTTGCTCTTCCATTTCTACCATTTGTGACACAGCTTCATGGAAATTAAGCAGCTGTGGAGAAACTTCCTCTTCCTAAAAACAATAGTTAAGCTTGTTAGCCTGGAAAGCACTGTGGCTACAGGAAATATATTAAATGAGATCCATCCATCATTGTCAAAAAACAGAATTTAACATATCTAACAAGAAAACCTCCACAAATGAGCAGAGCAGGCAATAAATTCAAAGTGTTCAAAGTGTTCACGGTGTTAAATGTAATTCATATTCACTAAAAAATTCACAAGGGAAGAATGCTAATTTCTAGTAGGTTTTTAAGACAGAAACTTGGTTTGTGTCAGGGCCTTTTTTATGTATATTACAATAGACAAAAAAAATTCAGAAAAAGAGAACTGCAATTGCATTCAATAAATTTCAGGAAATCAAAATGAAATTAATATTTTTTTTTTTTAGAAAAGTAGAATAGGTGTAAAATGAGTACTTTAAAATGTACATAGTGAGATCAGAAAAATGCATAACAGAATCACAAAATAGGGCACACAGGACTTCTTTAGAAATTGATAAGGAAGGGGAAGGTGACAGGTAGGCTGCAATTAATGTTTGAGCAATACAGTTGAGTTCCTTACATGATGCCTTTGAAATCTCTCTTAAAATATATTGCAAAACTTAAACCAATTCCACAGGAAAAATGAAAAAATATTACATAAAAGGGTATCTGTCTGGAAGGGCTGTTCAGGGAGAAGCTCTAGGAAATCACAGAATGGTAAGGGTTGGAAGGGACCTCTGGTTATCATCTAGTCCAGCCCACCTGCTAAAGCAAGTTCACTTAGAGCTGCACAGGGTTGTGCCCAGGTGGGTTTAGAATCTCTCCAGAGACTCCACAACCTCTCTGGGGAGCCTGTTACAGTGTTCTGTTACCAGCTTGTTCTTAAAAAAAGGCAAGTTACTAAAATAAGAAATACAGCAGAAACCATGAAAAGGTGTCTGAGAAGGCACCTTGTGAAAAATAAGTTCAGATAGAAAGGATTTTTATTTTCTTTCAGCATTTCTGCAAATTGAATTTTAATTCCTGTTGAACATTTTAGGAACAGGGCTAGGAATATTTTAGGACTAGAGCTGATAAACATCAATGAGAAGAAAATGCCCTTTAGAAGATGCCTCTCAGCTCCCTACTCCAGCAGCCAAGATATGCTGGGAACATGATGTGGCTCTCTCCAAACAGTACACTGGAGTACCACCCTGTGAAAATCAGAATATTAACAACAAGAAGGATGGGTAGCCAGATTTCTAAATGCAGAGAAAGGCAACTTCACTTGAAATGGGTGTTGCATGCAAGGAAAATAACACTCAGAAACACAAGAGTGTTAAATAAAACAGAGAGGTGTCCAAGATACTTCTAACCACCTAAAAAAAAAAATGAAACTGTGCTGGGAAAAAAATGCACACTAAGGAACATCAGAGCCTAGAGCAGACCTTGCTTAGACATTAAAAGTCTTCATCAGCAATGAAGACAAAATAAAGTAAAACATTCTCCTCTTACCCTCCGAGAAACGTTTTTGGTTGTGATTTTATTTGGGAATAAGCATCATAACATAAAGCAATGCACAGGCATGCTGTATTTACTTTATGGTCTTACTAACAGGCTATAAATGCACATTACTCTGGATTCATTCTACCACTGTATTTATCATCTCTGTCCACATAATGCTGTAAACAACTCACATTTTGTTCACAAAGCAGTTTGAGATCATCTCTCTGAGGAGAGCTCCCCACACCCCACTGTGTCTCCAAGTCATCAGTCTGACTGGGAGCAGGGTGTCTAATGGGACAGATATCTCCTACAGCACTAGGAACAACCGTCAGCTCCTTCACCCTACAAGCAGAAGACGTTTCATTGTAAATTAATAACTTCCTGTGCAGAAGAGTTACAACCAAAAATAAAGCTCTATGGGTTTAAGGACAATTAATTCATTTAATAATGATGATGATGATGTCAGCTTCACAAATTTAATGTACTTTCAAGTGACAAAAATGTATTAGTCCAACTTCTGAAAACCATGGACCACTGCATTTCAACTACTTTCATGCAGATCACAGTCCAACTTCTATCACGAGGCATTTTCTGATTGAAATCTTGCTACTCATTAACAGCTGAGAGGGCAAAACTCCTTAACCAGGAGTAATATTTGAGAGAAAACTTCATTAAGCAGCCTAAACCTGAACATCTTTCTTTTCCTGTGTGCACAATTGTGCTGTAAAAAACGTTAGTCGATCAGTACACCACTACTTTTTACAAACAAATCCACCAAGAATTCTGAAGAAAATAATTTGCAAACAAGAATCTCAGAGAATGAATAGAGCCTTTAATTAAGATAATTTCAAACATTAAAATATCTTACTAAAATGTTAGGCTCTTTGCAGCATGAAAATAGTTCAAACATTGGTAATAATTCTGTCAATTGAAAGCCCATTTAAAAGCAAGTTTACAAAACAGCCAGATGGAAGTTTGTAAGTATAGCAAGTTTGAGAACATCTTAATTCTTTTACATGAAAAAAAAAGAAATCGAGTAGCACGCACTTACTTTTTAAGAGACATATGTGTGAGAATTGTTTTCTCTTTTAATGAGAGATATTCAAATTGCCTTAAACATAGTCTTTTCAGATTTGGTCCACTAAATATACAAAGGTGACATCACCGTTTAAAAAAAAATTAAAATGTATGAAGGAAACTAGCAAGCCTGGATACAGAGTGGATGTTTAAGGAGGGTGAACAAAATACTGGCAAGATGATTGCAGATCATGCAGAACCATCACCTGCCAAACGTAATTAAAAAAAAGTATATGCGACTCAAGGCAAGGGAGCTAATGAAAGGTTGGTCTGTAAAATTACATAGTCAAAAAGAAAACTAAAAAATAAAGATTCCATGTATAGAATGAAGTAGACCTGGTGATTGAAGGAGAAAAGTCGTCATACTCATAGGAAGGAGAGAGATCAGAGCGACTGCCACTACCCTGTGAGAAGGGAATGTCCGAAGGACTAATTCCAAATTCCTTTACTCTGCAGCAGCAAAATACAGCAGCAAATTAAAAGAAAATGTTCTCATGAACACAGTTAAAATTACAAGTCTTTGTTTAGCATACTTCTTTACTACTTTAACTATTAAATTGTTTTTATATTATAACACAAATATGCCAATATTTTGAACCTTCTGCAAACAGACTTACAGATCACTAACAAAATCAGTGTTGCTAATTTGCAGGGAAGTGTAACAACAGTGTTTTCAGAAGAGCACTTCCAGATTTTTGTGCTGTTAATGAAATTTGCTCTACATTCAATATTCCACTAAATGTCTTTTTTTTTAAATAGCAAGCCACTACAGCTACAAACCTTTACATTCTATTCTGTCCCCTGGTTTACACTGCATGAGCTCTGATGTCCAGTAGTTAAAACCTAATTGTATTATGAAAATGATAAATTCCTAGAAAAACGTAAAATACTACACAAAACAGAGGAAGCCAGTTTAGAGAGACATTTACTCCATAAAAACTTAACACCAAAGGGAAGAAACAGTTTTCTGTTCCATGTACTAGAAATACACAGAGACATTCAGATAATGAGAGGAGTGGGTGGCAACCTTTCACACCAGCCCTTTGTGCCCAAATAGTGACGGGATTGGGTGCCCAGCCAAGCAGGAGCCTAAGTGATTCTGCTTGATCTTTCACTGGTAACAAGCAGCCCACTAGATGGCAGACTATTCTGGCAGAACCAGGGTTTCTGAGGCCCAGAGGCCTATTTGTCTCCTTTGTCCTTTGCACTAAAGCCTGAGGGGGGTCTATGGTGACAAGTGCAACTACAGGGTGTCATGGGTTAAGCTGAATATTTGCTGCTGTTAATCAAAACCATCCTGCCTTATGCCAGCTTCAAAATGAAAGTGTTGGCTGGAGCAAAGTATTATGGGGCTTGAAGTTCAGATTGTAACATGAAAGGCTTCCCGTTCCAGTTGCTGCTTTTAGGTTCTGGGTTTTGGGTGCTGGCTCTTTTTTCCACAAGGACGGCAAGGACAGGCGTGGGAGACGGTTAGCTCTGTTTTCTGCTTTATGTTGGATTTTTTTGTTTGCATTTCACTGCGATTTTTCTGCAAACAGGCTAAGTTGAGGTAATTGTGCATTGTAGTACTAGCTAAGGTAATATCTCATTTATATTAAATATTTTTTAATTTCAACTCTTTTTATCTCATCCCAGAGTTTTTGAGTGTTACTTCTCCCTCCCGTCTGTGTTGGAAGGGAACAGGCAGGTTAATCCGTTACAGTGTGTTAACCTGTTACAAGGGACAAGCAGGACCTGATCACCCTCCCTCCACAGACACTAAACAAAGGAGAATGTAGTGGGGGAAGGCTCCTTTCACACTGACGGAAGAGAGAAAGCAGTACAGGTCTCAGAAACGCTGTGTTAGCCTCTGGAGGTGCTGATTTCTCCCCACTGATTATTAACTGACTCTTTACTGAGGGGCCTCGACTATTTATCTGAAGTTGGAAAGCACAAATTTTCATATGTATGTATGAAAGGGAGTAGCAACTGCATGCAATTCCACCAAGGGGATGAAAAAAATATTTACATTGCTGAAAGGTATTTCAGCTAAGAACCCAGGGAATCATCATACCAACTACCCTTAATGAAAGAGATGGTGCCTCGAGAGCATTACCCACCTCTGGATAATGGCTTATATGCAGTTTCTATTGTTACAGTTGTAGAAAGTCACACAATTTAAATATCACCCTGGGTCAGTAATTTGCTTTGAGTCTTACTAAGTGATCTAAGTATAATAAAATTATTCAAGTAGCTAAATAATTATACCTCATAGAGCAACACTATTCCAAATGTCAGTAATAAACAGCCAGTATAGTTATAAGCAGTAGCATTTCCCATACCTGTTTGCGTATCTCAATGTATTTAGAGTGTTTTCACACGATGCCATCCCTGGAGAAATTGTAGCAATCTGGAGAAAAGCAAGCCACACACTGACACATCACTCTGTACAGATGAAACAGTAAATAAACTCTTCTTCTTTTTTCAACTCTCCAATTCAATTTATTTTCTGCAAAAACTGCCTGCTATGCACAGCTGTGCATATGCAACAACCTCTCAGAGAAAGAGATGTCAAGTCAAAGCTTAAATGCAAATTTTTTAACCTTACCTGGAACATTAAAAAGTCACAGAAATTCAGGCAATTTCCCCCACCTCACAGTCTTTCTAACAAAATATGCAAATGCAAAACTTTAACTGTAAAAATAAAAGACTCCTCAAAAAACGGAAATTGAGTACTGCATTCAGTTTTGGGCACTGCAGTATAAGAGATGTATTGAGGTGCTGGAGCAGGTCCAGAGAAGGGCAATGAAGCTGGTGAGGAGTCTGGAGAACATGTCTTATGAGAAGCAGCTGAGGGAGCTGGGATAGTTTCGTCTAGCGAAGGCCAAGGGGAGATCTCATTGCTCTTTTCAACTACCTGAAAGGAGGTAGCACTAAGCCAGGTGTTGGTCTCTTACATAACTAGTGATAGGATGAGAGGAAATGGCCTCATGGTGTGCCAAGGGAGGTTTAGATTGGATATTAGAAAAGAATTCTTTACTGTAAGAGTGGTCAGGCATTGAAGTAGGTTGCCCAGGGAGGGAATAGGAGTCACCATCCCTGGAACTGTTCAAAAGAGGCGTAGATGTGGCACTTCAGGGCATTGTTTAGTGGCAAAGGTAGCTGAGAGTCAGACTTGATGATTTTAGAGATCTTTTCCAACCTTTACAATTCTATGAAATATGTAGCTCAGCAGAAGGTAAGTCTACTAAGTCCTGCAAATAATTAACAGATTGGGTTTTTTTTGTCTCTTGGTAAGCTGTTCTCCATTCAATCAGACTCCCTACTGACTTAAGAGATCTTTTTGCCCACAGTATAAAACTGTACTTAATAATATTAAAGATCAGCTTGTATCTACCTATTTATTTAGGTAGAGATATTTTTTCTCAATTAGAAGTTACCTGTAACAATACTTCATAGCTAACTTATTGGACATATCTGGAATCCATAAGTCTTTCCTTTTCCAGTAAAGTAACATACCCTGAAGATCTCACCTTCTTCCAGCACTCAGGAAAACACACTAAGAAACTGCTATCAGTAGCATCATTGCTTGTCTCAGTTTCTCTCAGTAGGGTAGTTTTTTTCACCTATGCTTCTTTCAGGAGAGCCATAAAGTCACTACTTAGGGCAAGCACCTCTATGATACTACACGCTAATATTTTTGTGGCAGTATGGCAACAGGAGACTGATACTGATGAAGTTGGGTCAGCTGTCCTGGTCATGCTCCCTCCCAGCTTCTTGTGCATCTGCTTGCTGGCAGAGCATTGCAAGTGGAAAAGTCCTTAACTGAGGATAAGCACTACTTAACAACTACTGAAAACATCAGTGATCTCACACTAAATCCAAAATACAGCACTGTACCAGCTATTAAGACAAAAAAAAAAAAAAAAGAAAAAAACAAAACAAAAAAACACACCTCTATCCCAGCTGAAATCAGGACAATTCTCAGCATATTTTCTCTTTGTAATTGCTAGAACAAACAGTTAACCAGATCAACTTACCATGCAGGTACGGGAGTTTTCTCCTATGAATGAATCTCGTAGCACCTGAGTAAGTTTACTTGCTCGGAAGGGTGTATGAGGCTTATTTCGGCCTAAGGCTCTAATGCACTCCTGAAAGACCAAACAGGTTTATGTATCTTTAACATGGGTTAATTCGATATAAGAAAAAATGCAATTCAAAGGAAAAGAAAATACATGCCTGAATTGTGTTGCTGTCCCCAAAACATCATTAAAATTTACTATTAAAGACTGGATTCAAGAAGCTTTAGGCTTTGACCTCTCATTAAGTTCAGCAGAGAGGCAGGAACTGAAAAAGAATGTAGGAGCCTAAAAAATTTCTGAATCTCATTTATTTACATCTATTGTATCCAACAACAAAACAAAACAAAAGATCAGTATTGATGTTAAATGACTACATTAACACTTATTTCTGATTATCAGCTGCAAAAGCCTGAATGATTGACAGCCTCTGCCAGCAGGAATAGTGTGGACAGCGACATTAGAAGCAGCAACTTTGATTCTGGCTCTATGACCAACACTCTTTAAAGCTCAGAAGACACCAATTTTTCTGAAAGCTTCCAGAGGTCACAAACCTAGTGAGCAATGCTCTCTATTGACATACTCAGTATTGGAAGATGCTTGAAAACTTAAGTGATCTCCAGTTTTAAAACATTCTTCATGTGAAAAAAAAGGGATAACGTCTCTTCTTTTACTCACAAGGGTATTGGGCTAAACTAATATTTGTAATTAGCTGGAAAGTTCCAGTGAGAAATACTATACAGCTGTATAGACTATGAAATTACTATGAAGTTACAGCAGTGTAAACCAAGATCTGTGCTGTTGTTCTGATTGTCATATTTTGATCATTAATTCCAGGTTTTGCCTTTGCCTTACTTAATACTTCAGGCAACTCTTCAGATGCGTGGCTTACTTGGTAGTTTCAATATGTCTACACATAGAACTTCAAACGATCGTACTTCAAAAAAAGCTTTTCAAACTAGAGCTTTGCTTTTAGCAGCAGTAATAGGTAGAATTGCATTTCTCTTATATGAATAGTTCTGCAGTAGCTCAGCTAATCCTCAAGCTGCAAACATATTCTTATGGCCTTTAAAAACTTCCTAGAAACAGTTTCTTTCAAAAGCCAGGCTAAAAACTGTGGGATGATAATCCAAGAAAATGTTGCAACTGTGAAATAGCGTAATCCAGAACTGAAAACAGGCTCAGAATAAAACTGCCATGATACAGAACAGAACAAACACAAGGGCAAGTTGACTTTTAAGTGCTTATTTAAAAAAAACTCACCAGCTGAATTTTACAGAATGGACACAGCTCAGATAAACAGAAAGACTGGAGCTTGTGGAACGTGAATTCCACATGCAAATGCTAAAAAGGACTCATAGGTGAGCAAGGCAGTGCATTCCTTAGATTTTTTTGAATTTGTACATTAATGCTATACTTACATAAGGAGAAAAAAAGGTTCAACAGGAAGCGGGGCAACAGGTTTTCAACAAGTGACATCACAAACTAAACCCAGTAATAAATGTATATATTGAATTACTGATATAGCAACTGTCAAGTTTAATTAAAGTATTTTAATTATCTGTGACAATTTTTAGTTAGCTCACTCCTGAAAAATTAGAGTTGTATTATCTCCTTAATTGTAATAGGATTATTGGAAGACACTGCCAGCCTCTAAACTAAAGGGTTTTTAACTACTTTTGCTTTTCATCACAACTCAGAAAACCAAGTAACAAAGTAACAATGCTACTTCCATGTAGAGACATTACAGAAATAAATTCCTGTACCAAAAATGTGAACATATTAAAGATAGGATTGATATCCAGATGCAAATAGTAAATCTTGGATTACCATCAAAGACCACTCAGACCACTCCTCAGAACATACTAGTTTAATTTGAATTTGACAGTAACTTCAAGGGTCTTGGAATACAGATGCAAAAAGCTGTGTAATGTTTTTGGGGATAGGTGAAAAACGGAAAACTAACATCATTTAGAAAGTTGTAGCTTATGGCACTATTGTTAAGATCTCTGCAAGTCCTCCCCCCTTTTTTTTTCCCCGCTGATATAATGTTGTATGAAAATGAAATGTGTTGTAAGGGTATGGCACTGAAGGCACCAGCCAGTTAAAAAAAAAAAAAAATCAGTATATAAACTAGGGGGAAAAAAAAAAAATAAAAAGAGAACCAGCTTTATTCAATCACACTTAGAGACAAGTGATAAAGTCAACACAACGTTGCTTGAATTATTTACTTCACTGTGAAAGCAAAGTAGGCCACAGTTTTTGGAACTGCTGTTTCTACTTTTTCAACATGCCATACAATTTTGTAACACACATTACACGTTACAGTTCTGTGGTGTTTTGTGAGATCTGCTTAGAATCAGATACAAGTCTTCTCCCAAGTTTATACTGGGCATAAAAAAGTAAGCACAGTGATTTCAGTGGTTATATTCTTTATATAAAACTACAGTGCTGGTGCTGAGAGTAGGTAACCAAATCCCAACTAACAGCAGAGAGAAGTTCTGAGATGCACAGAACTACTGTTTCCCCAGTTGCGACCAAAAAGCTACTTTCCTACTGAAAGTTTTTTCAAACATAATAATAATTTTAAAAAACGGCAGCACATGAATAAATAATATTTCTTAGCTCTCTTGATGTGTCCTGGTTTAGTGTATGAAAATCTGTAAAGTGACTGTGTATCAGACAATCTGCTATAGAGTAGTCAAAAAATAGATTCCAACTTTCAAGAGTTATTTTAATCTATTTGTTAGTTCCTTCTGAATAGGCTGCTGTTGTGTTGCTTTAGTGAATTAATTAACAGCCATACATAAATATGCTGTAAAGGCAATTTTACGGAAAAATGAGTTGATCGGTAAGAATATTTCCACTTAGCATTTCAGCCCTTGAGTACCCAAGTCAATCATCTGTCCTCCCATCTTAGATACGTATCAGGAAAGTCTTCAAATTCAACTGTTGGGGACTTCTCCTGGAGGTTGTTTTGTTTTGTTTTTTAACTGCATGCAAGTTTATAGCACAATGTTTCTGCAATGTTTCTACTTGGTAATTACCAAGTGTTCCTTCAGGCATTTAGAGGAAAAAAATCAATGCATTATTTTACCTCTCACATCAGTAGACAATGTAGACAAGCAAAGCCTACAAAAACATTGGTTTTAATAGTCACTGCTATTAGATGTAGATGGCTTCCACCTACTATGAGGCAACGGAAACTTTTCAGTTACCTTGAGTGCTAAAAGGCTCTTGTTAATTTCTGCGCCTTCCAGTCGAGTCTGCCTGTCTGCACTGGAAGTATCTGCTCCTCTTTCATTACCAGCCAAATCAATCAGAGAAAATTTACCATGCAATTTCCCTTTCCTTCTGAGAATAATCTGAAACACTGCATGGCTTCGAGATGAGTGTGCATTTGCAGATGTCTGGCCAGACGTCCTTTAAACAAAAGGAGAGGAGGGAAGGACATGAACAGGTGAAGGACCACACATGTTAAACACACTAACCCCAGAATGCTGTTTTTATCAGGGCAAAGTTCTGTATTTTCTTATGCGTGCTGCGAGCACATCTAATGTTCTGGTGGACATAGACAGAACCTTAATAACTGCATATACATAGTACAATTATAACTATTTCTTCCAACTCTTCAAACAGAAATGGAAGATTAGTAACACTTTACCTCCCTTTTGAAAGCAAAAATAATCAGATCTTTGAAGGTTTCAGAATATCAGAGAGCTTACATGTAAAATGCTGATGGTATTTTTATCTAATCAGACAGCACTCAATGCACAAGGGTAATTTCAAAACCAACGTATTCTTAAAAAAAAAAAAACATATGCTTAGCCTTTGTCACTATGCATCAAAGTCTTTTCCAGTTGAAGAATCTGGCAGTATTCCAGATTATAAATTACATGAATTTAAGCCAGTAAGATGTTTACATAATGCATGCAGTTCACATCCTGCAGAAAAATCAGTGATTTCTCTCTAGCAAACTCTAAATCTGTTTGTTTAAAAGGTAAGCACACTTTTACCTGCAGCCAACATCCTCAAAAAATCTACTGCATAAGAAAAAGCCATCACCATGAAGAACTCCCCCAGAAAATCTTGATCTGATTCTTTAACATACAATGAACAACTGGCTTAAGCTACGGGAGATACCTGCAGCGGTTGCCTATTTCGATAAGCTTAAGAACATCTTCAACACATTTGACTTCCCGTTCCTGTAATCCCACCACCTGGACTTGCTGTTTACCATCTTCTAACACTCTTAGTTTTGTCTTCCTGTTCAACAAATCAAAAACCTTAGGGAGGGAAACAGAACAGTTAAAGGGCAGCTTTAAAAGACATTTCTGTTTCAAATCCTGTATCAAAATATGCAAAGCATTCCATGAAAAAATATGATTAGAAGGGGAGTGTAAAGAATTATTTGAAATAAAGCTTTTAGTACAAAGAGGACGAAGATCTTTATGCGACAAGCTCAAAACCTTGTTTGTGAAAAAATACCCCCTTCCTCAAAGAAAGATAAGGTACTTACCTTACCACTATAGATCTCAAAAAATGTTGCATACACTTGAAGTTCTAGCTTCGTATAGTTTGCTTTCTTTAGCATTAAAAAGACATCTCGAGCTGTGAATAGATTTCCAGAATAATAACAAATCTTGTTATGCATTTTTATTTACTGAAAACTCATTAATGTCCACCAGTCTATTTCACAGCACCTCTCATATTTTACAATTTTAACAAATGAGGTCAGTTTAAACTGCCATGTAAAATGGAAAAATACAGAAGACCCCTAAATTCCAAACTTAATCAACTATCTGTTACGTTTACTACATTTTTTTAAAGGAGGCCAGATACACATTTACTTTATGCTGTAAAGATTATGCATCTAAGTACTACTTTTGATGTTACCAAAGATCCCCTATAATGTAAAATATGTACAAACTTATGTTTGTATGACTGGGAATAGAAAATTTATTTATCTCACCTGCAAGTGCATATATTCCTTTAGAAGAATCTTGGTTCTTTCCTGAAAAGTCACCACCCATTGTCTAAATGATAATTAAATACATAAATAAATAAATTAACAAAATATAAAAATCACTGAATTGTAACTTTTTTTTTTCTACTATAAGAAGTCTACTGCTGCCATTTAGAAGAAACACTTACATGGGTTTTTCCACTACCAGTCTGACCATATGCAAAACAAGTGGCCATTCCTCTTTCAAATATGGTCTCCACTAATGGTCGAGCTGTAAACCTTAAATGCAAAAGAAATCCAACAGTACTTAAGAAATTAAATTACTTTAACATTCTACTGCACAAGGATGCTATAAATTTAAAGGCCAGAAGTGACAAACTGGTTCCGATGTTTGACAGGTCAAAGGACGTTTCAACGTTAATAATTGAGGAACTGAATAGAACACCAGCTCTAAGGCAATAAAATATCCCAAACCAATAAAAGTTACAAGGTCTATACCATTTATCTTACAACATTATACTCCTTTAAACCCTAAGAAAAAAAAACCTCCCTGTTTTAACAATGCAACACAGCACAACTTACTATATGGAGACTGGAGCTCTCCAAAGCAAATGGAATTAGAAGACTTAGAAGAAGGGCAGAGGAGCAGATAAATACCTAGGTTTTGCCAGTATTAAAATTCTGCTCTTCTTTTGGGTTTGGGTTTTGTTTCTTGCTAGATCAGCTTCTAAGATCACACTTAGAAGACAAGTGTCCAAAAGGACATTGCACTTCTAAATATTTTCAGAATCAGAATAGAAAAATACAGTTACCTCTGAAGTATTATTTGATCTGTTAAAAAACATTTATCCAAAGTAGCATTTTTCTATTTCAGAGAATTATTTTTTACTTCAAAAAATGTTAGAGTTATTGTTCCAACTTTAGTTGCTGATCACCCTTATTTCATTAAAAACTCCCAAAGAGGGTAAACCAATGGAGGGTTACCAATGGAGGTAAGAATCTCTATGCAAAAGTTTCTCTAAACTTTTTCTAGGTATTTACAAAGTATCTTTCAGTGACTGAACAGGAACAATTGTTTACAGAAACACAGAGGTGTTACACTGTATTTTCATTCCACTTTCCAACAGTTATCACAAAAATAGTATGTGCAAGACTGAGCAATTCAGCAACCACCAGTTATCCAAACAGGTAAGTTAAATAGAATCATGAACTTTCATCATAAATACACCAGATGATTCATGATCAGCCTTACACTCTTTCCTTTTTTTTTTTGCGCTTCTTCTAAACATGTACTTCCTTTGTCCTCAAGAGAGCATTCCCATATTTCACAAAGCCTATCTACCTAAAAAACATACTCTATTATCTCTGTTTAAATGAGTTTGAAATGACTTATTTTGCTGACTTAAAAAAAGAGAATTAATTATATTTTGAAGGCATTATGCAGCTTCAAATGGTGCTTTTACTAAAACCTTTATTTGCCATCTTACTCTTTCAGAAATGTAATGTCTGGCTCTTCTTTAAGAGCTCAGAAGGCATACCAGTTCTAAGTAGTGTGTGTGTTTGTTAACATTAATGAAAGCTTGCAACTCAAGTGCTGTGGCTCATGGCTTTAAAAACACTTAAAATATAGTTTAAGCTGGAAGGTTGGAACACAAAAGGGCACAAAACCAGGCTGGATAGAAATAACCTTGGGAACAGCCCGGCAGAAATTGAGGCTTCTCATGACAAACAAATGGCAAGACCTTTAGACCAACTGAATGCAGCAGAGGAAACAAACAGGAGGAGCTGGAAGCCACTGTCTATCAGAAAACCATCACAGAAATGTGGTAGGATGTCTCAAAGAAGTGGAGTGCCATTATGGATGGTTACACACTCCTCAGAAGGGACGGGCGAGGAAGCAGAGGTGGTGGGCTGGCTTTGTATGACAGGGTGTGTTTCGATTGTATTGAGGTTGATGATGGTGATAGTAGAGTTGCGTGTTTATGGGCAAGAATCATTGGGAAGGCCAACAAAGCAGATATCCTGGTGGAAGTCTGTTATAGACCACCCAACCAGGATGAAGAGACTAATAAAATATTCTTTAGGCATCTGGCAGAAGTCTCACGATTGCTGGCCCTTTCTCTTGTGGGGAACTTCAATGTCCCTGGATGCCTGCTGGAAATAGAACACAGCACAGAGGCAAGAGTCCTGGGGGCTTGCCAGAGTGTGTGGGGAACTCCTGACACACCTGGTTACAGAGCCAACTAGAGAAGCTCCTTTGATGAACCTGCTGTTTGTGAACAGAGAAGAACTTGTGGGCAATGCAACGGTTGGGGGCCATCTTGGGCACAGTGATCATGAAATTATGAAGTTCTCAGCTGCTGAAGTAAAGACAGGGTCAGCAGAACTCTGCTTGCCTGAATTCTCAGGTGGCACTTTGGCCTGTTTCAGAGACTAGTGGACAGAGTCCATTGGAGGCAGTCCTGAGGGGCCACAAAGTCCAGGAAGGCTGGACACTGTTCGAGAGGGAAGTCTTACGGGCACAGGAACAGGCTGTCCCCAGGTGCCAAAAGATGAGTCAGCAGGGAAGGCCAGCCTGGCTGAACAGAGAGGTTTGGTTTCAGCTTCAGGAGAAAAGGACAGCTTATGGTTGTTGGAAGAAGGGGCAGTACACTCTGAAGGACTACAAGATCGTGTCATGAGACTCTGTAAGGAGAAAATTAGAAAAGCAAAAGCCCAAACGGAAACTTATTTGGCTTCATCTGTTAAAGAGAACAGGAAATGCTTCTCCAAATATAGTAGCACCAAAAGGAGGACTGCGAAGAATCTGTCTTTTGTTGGATGCAGAAGGGACATAGTGATCAAGGATGAGGAAAAGGCTGTGGTACTCAATGCCTTCTTTGCCTCAGTCTTTAGTAGTAAGACCAGCCCCCCGAGCTGAAAGGGATGGGGAACAGAATGAAGACCCCATAGTCCAAAAGGAGATAATTTGTGACCTGCTGCACCACCTACACATAAGCCTACAGGGCCAGAAGGCATATATCCAAGGGTACTGTGGGGAGCTGGCAGAAGTGCTCAGCCACTTTCCATCATTTACCAGCAGTCCTGGTTAAGTGCGGAAGTCCCAGCTCACTAGATTGGCACATGACTCCCATCTACAAGAAGGGCTGGAAAAAAGACCCAGTGAACTACAGACCTTGTTGCCAAGGAATGTCACAGAGCAGATCAGACCGAGTAGCATTATGCAGCATGTGCAGGGCAACCAGATGATCAGGCCCAGTCAGCATGGGCTCATGAAGGGCGGGTCCTGCTTAACAAACCTGGTATCCTTCTACAACAAGATGACTTGCTTAGTGGATGAAGGAAAGGCTGTGGATGTTGTTTATCTGGACTTTACTAAAGCTCTTGACACTGTTTCCCAGAACATCATCCTGGAGAAACTGGCTGCTTATTGCTTGGATTAGTGGCCAGTTTGCTGAGTTAAGAACTGGTTGGATGGCCAGGCTCAAAGCATGGTGGTGAATGGAGTTAAATCCGGTTGGTAGCCAGTCACAAGTGGTGTTCCTCAAGGCTCAGTACTGGGGCCAGTTCACTTTAATATCTTTACCAATGATCTGGATGAGGGGATCAAATGCACTCTTAGTATGTGTGCAGATGACACTGAATTGAGTGGGACTGCTGATCTGCTTGAGGGTAGGAAGGCTCTGCAAAGAGATCTTGGACAGACAGGATCAATGGATCAAGGTCAACTGTATGAGGTTCAACAAAGCCAAGTGCCAGGTACTGCACTTGGGTCACAACAACCCCATGAAATGCTATATGCTTGGGGCAGTGTGGCTGGAAAGCTGCCTGGTGGAAAAGGACCTAGGGATGTTGGCTGAGTGCCATCTGGACATAAGTCAGCAATGTGCTCAGGTGGCCATGATGGCCCATATTTCCATTAATGTACTACATAACTAATAAAAATCGTCTGGAGAAAACTCCATACAAATTTAAACATTATGCTCACAAAGATAAAAAGCAGTAGGAGGGAGATTAGAAGAAACGATTGTTAACTGAGAGGCAGGCATCACAATCTAGAAGACTTCCACATCAAGAAAGGAAAGGTGCTACCAACAGCCATTAGAGCAAGAAAACTCAAAGGTCACAGTTTTGCTCTCAGACATATTTTCTTAGTGTAAACTAACAGACTATATACATTTTATTTTCATCATCTTTCTCCTGAAAGTACAATACAGAAGTTTTACTTTTCAAGACCTTTTAACAGCTTTTTCAGTATAATTTTTTCCTGTCCACCCACAAGATGCTAATGTGCAACAGTAGCCATAACACAATGCTAACTTTTGCTTCCTACTTATTGGAAGGTAATGCTCTGTCAGTACTGCTTAAGGTTACGGGAAGCACTTTCCAAGAATAAGGAAGATTATCATCACCAGATTCCTTTCCAATATCAATATTCCCATAATAAAGCTTCATGGTATTTACACTGTGTACCACGTTTGACCTGTTGTGGTGTCTAACCTTGCCTCCCACTGTCTATTCCATTTAGTAACTTGTACAAGCTAAACAGCTACTTCTAAACCCATTTTTAAAAGCATTGTGTGCATTGTTCTATGCCAGATATGGAATAAAAGAAGACAGAAGAATAAAGAGAAAAATGGAGATCCAAATACCTTGGGGCTGAAAGTAAATGTGTGTCTTTGTTGCTGCTGTTTATTAAATCAGAAAGATTCAGCATTTTGAGCAAGATAATTTAGCTCCATGGACCTCCATGTTACATCAGCCAGACTGCTTCCAGCAGCCAAGCTAGTTCAGCTGTCTCAGCAATATAGCAATACAACTATTGTCACTTTCTTTGTAGTTTCCCCAACCTCTCCTGATTTGGTTCCATCTCTATTATCTTATACTGAAATTGCAAGCTCTTTGGGGCTGGGGCTGTCCTTTTCTTCAGTGTTTCCTGAAGACTAAAAGCCATGACTCCAATTCCTCAGGTGCTTGCAGACACACATAAGTAAGACAAAAACCCTGAGGCAAACAGAGAGCTCATGAAGTTGCTTAAACATGAAGTAGCTGCGGAAGCAGGAAACAGATGCTGGAGCCTGGAAACCAGCAGGGCTTGGAGGAGGACTGAGAGCAGGACAGAGGTTAATAGCAGTGGAGATGACATTGCAGGTGAAGGTGTGCTGGTTTAGGGCCAGACAGACCATCTCTTGCCCCAAAAGGGACAAAAGAATGAGACTCACACAAACGGATTGGAGAGTGATGGAAAGTTTAAATGGAAAAGCAATTGGTGAAGCTACAGAGAACTACAAGCTACAAAGCATAGTGACAAAGAGTATCCCAAAGCGTACAGAACCCCTCACAGAATTCCCAAAGGCTTCCCAATCCTTCCCTTCTTCCCACCTGAGGGTAAACCCCCCCCGCTCCCCCAGGGCTCTTTCTTCCCCCTCCTGCTGCTAGGCAAGTCTCAGGCTGGCCAGGTCTGAGACTGCCCCCCCCTCCATTCTCCTCCTGGCATTAGGCCTAGACAGGCCTAAGAGGCCTTGAGGATACTCCCCCGGCATTACCCGATAAGAGAGGACATCTCCCAGGGGAGCAGAGAGGGAAGAAAGAGCAAGAGAATGACTTTGCAGATGGCCTTATAGGGTGCAGGATTTATGGGTAGAAATACGTCGTTTCCTGTGTCCACCCCTGTGGGTGGGCACCCAGGACACCAGAGGTGTATCTCATGCGGCAGTGGCAGGGGGCACCCAGCCTAAACTGCCACAGAAGGATTCAGGATGAAGAGTTAGAAGTAAACAATTAAAAGTATGGTGGTAGAGATACACGTATCTGGTAAACAGAGGAGTAAAGTCCATGACCATGGTAACACCACAGTTACTGACATAACAGATATATGAGAAAAGAGATTCACAAAGGAAAAAAAAGCAGATCTACATACCTGTAGACCATCTCGTTAGGAGCTGAATCATCGAAGGCATAATCAAAACGAAAAGTTTGGGTTTCCAGGTACCTTGTTAAATCCACCTTTTGTTTTGGTTCATGTACCATCACAACATCTTTACTGGGAATTGTTATTACATCAAGGTCTTTCATTAAAGTTTCTATAAAATAAGTGAAATAAATATTCAACTAGCAACACATAATTAGTTTTCACATTTTTTCATTATTTACACTCTTCTTACATCCCAAATAACAACATTGCAATGGATTTGGGCTTCCATTGCCCAGATAGTAATTTACTGAGTAAGAGATTTAGTTCTGGAAGCCTAGCTATCCTATCCTACACGAATTGCTACAAACTAAAGAGAGGTTGTACAAAGATGATTAGAAAAGCTGAGATCATTAATCCTAGCATTATCATTGTAGCTTGTTATATATTCTATAAAAAAAAAAAAAAAACAAACTTTGCATGGATATGAGTTCTTTTTCCTCTGGGTTTCCATACTATTTTACAATTTACTACTATAACCTTTGAGTTATTCATAAAAACTGGATACTGAAATCCTATACTGCTTGGATTGTAAAATTTGAAAACACAAAGCAACTAATACCCTTACAGTAATCTGATTTCAAAATTTTATCATTTTATTTTCCCTAAATCCTTAATGTTACAGCCCTATGTTCACAGCTTTCAAAAAGAATCATTCTGCTTTCGCTCTACACAGACATTTTTGTTTGTGTATTCTTCCTAGAACCTAATGTATATATCTTTAATACAGAATTTCTCTGAAGTAAAATCCTTTCGAAAAATTACCATGTAAGCAGAAAAAGATGAAAACGCTAATGATCCTGTCAATCATTGAGAAGGAACAAAAGCCATCTACGTGCTCTTTCAATGAGATCCCAGGTTGTAATTACTGCACAGCACCACAATTTACGGGTAATTGTTATATGAGATATGAGTCAGCAAAACAGAGAACCCAGTGATCCATTATATGCAGAAAAATAAAGCTCCTTTGTGTATACAGTCAGGATCACTGATGTGTCCCACTTGCGTTTCTATGTAAAATTTCATAAGGCATGCAGTTCAAGAATGTGATGTGGCATTACACAATCAGATAGAAATCTTTTCATCAGCTAACACACTGTTCAAACTGTACAATGGTTACCGCGGTATGACATTACACACCAACAGAAACAGGTACTCAAGACACTATATAGTAATTTTTTTTCAGCTGCCCTGCAATAAAATAAACTACAATTATTCTAAGTAACCACAGAAAAGAAATAAGAAAAAGGGACGAAAAGAGTTGTATCATGCAAAACTCAAATGCAGCAAAAAACTTTTTAGTTTAAGCAGTAAAAATCTATTTTTCTTAAACAATTATTTGGAATAATAAATTTGCCTACTACCACCTCTTTGTTATGACAACCTATATTCCTTACTGATGAAAACCTGGAATAGTGTCTCCAACCCACCAGAAATTTCTCATGTCCCTGAAGTAAAATCTTAAAGTGTAAAGCTGAACACAAACTTCCTGCAAAGATGAGACACAGAACGACTGGCACAGGGAACACCTTAAGATAATTCTGTATAAGGCTGACAAAACAAATTACTCTTTATTTCTGTAGGTGGTTACACAGTAGTATCTTTGATTCTTTTATATGCTTCCAATTGAAAACACGGCAAGGGAAATAAGTTTCTTTTCAAGTGCGTGTTTTCAAAAGATTGTATCATGTGGGTTCTAGACTCTGTATTTCATCCTCTCCTTATACTATTTCATTCTTCTCTATTATCATTTATTCTTAAAAATGCAAAATTATTTTAGCACCGTTCTCATTTTTACTTAGATACTCATACTCCTACAAACACCTCAGAACTATTCTTTTATTAGCCTCCAACCAATTACACTTGAGATACACATCTTCCACGAAAATCAAATTCTACTTCTGAATCCTGACTCATGTCCCATGACTCTTTGCTCTCATTTACTGTAATTTCATTTCCTCCTCCTGTTAGAAGGTGAAATTTCCCCCAAATATATCTGATTTCTAAACCATCTTTTACTAATCTCCAATTCTGAAACAGAAATTCAGTTGCTACCAGACTTGTACTTTGAACGCCCTTATTAAATAGAGTGTGTAAAACAGTTTCAATCATCCACTTTTTGAGATTATGCATTCCTTTCAGATCAATAAGAGAAAAAAAAAACTACAGGGAATAACGAAACAGTGAAAGTAAACATGAAGAAAAAATTAAGCAGGGGAAGCGGCAACATGAGAGGGAACAAAAAGACAAAAATCAACATTTTTCCTTTTCCATACAATTCTTTCATTTTCCTCTGGATATTCTCCAAGTAATTTTCAATGTATAGTTCTGACACTAGAGAAATAATAGATGTATTCCATCTTGTTTCACAGTCAGAATAATGCTCTTTTATCCTTTAGCTAAGCATAATACAATAGAACGAAAAATCTTTCAAAACAAAAATCAGATTACTTAAGCACTGAAGTCGGATAGGCTGCAATCCAGAAGCACTGTATTCTTAATTTCCCACTGAAATAAAGAACTTCATGGGATCCAACTGGAGTTGAAAGTCTAAATATTTCGTAGGTTTTTGGAATACAGACTCCAGTCTGATACACAAGCATTAAAATAGCAGCTGTGATACTAATCACTTAAACAAAAAAGTCACTAGGGAGCCATTCCGGTACCCAATATTTTTTTAATGGAATTTTATATGCCATAGGTATCTTGCCTAGCCCTGAGCAGCATCTGCAGGAGATATATGCCTCTAGTTTGTGTATAATCCAGTAGCCCTTCAAGGATGCCTTGGACATGACTGGGCACTTAACATTGTCATATGATGTCAGCATTTAAGGACCTAAATTGCTCCCTTGATGTCTGAGTCAAGACCACTTGGAAGTATGTATGTACCAAAAGCATGTATGACAGTTTTCACTGGGTAGCTCTTTGCTCAGGAGAACAGATTGTTTAGAAGAATGGTGATCCTAATGCAATATAAGAACACTGAAGAAATTACAGTAGAATTCCCAGATAAACTAAATACATCCTAGAAAATCTCAGAAAAAATTGGTGTCCCTCTGCACCTCAGCTCCCAGTCCCAAACAATGGTTGATGGTTAAACTAGATTTCTGCCCATCTTTATCCAGTTTACGATGAATCTATGAATATTCTCGGTTCATCACACATACTGTTCACTACAAGTTTCACCTTTGATCAGTACTTTTAGATCTCTTTAACACAAATAATATTACCATCAGAAGCAGCTTTTCAGAGGAAAAACTTCAGCATAATTTTCAATGCTCATACCTTTTCTATTGAGTGGTCGCTTTCGTACACAAACACATATCCTGTGCTCATCAATCTGCAGAGGAAGCAATCTTTCAGTGAACCATACCCCAGTTCTGCTTATACAATATTTTACTTCATTTTATTTCAATTCTTTTGAATTAACCAATCATATAAACAAAAATACAAACAAAGACAGTGAATCATCTGAACATGTAAAAGCCCCTGTACAAAAGCCCCATGTAAAAGTCTGTACAATAGCCAAGAATCCAAAAGGGAGAATCATACTTTAACAAAACTTCCTGCAGACACTGACCTAATCCTGTGGAGGAGCAGGTACACCTTGGAATACTGTACGCAAATTGAGCTCTAACAGGGTGGAGTGGATATGCTATTGACAGAAATTGTCACGCTCTCAAATTTCCACAGAGATCTGACAATCTTCCTAATGTAAGGATTCTGTTCCTCTAACTTCTCTTCAAACCAAAGTCCTTCATCACCTTCAAAGATCCACTATTAAACTTTATACCCTGCAGGGCTTTTCAGAGTAGCTTAACGGTTTTGTGTGCACATGTCTTAACATCCCAGGAAAATGTACAATATCGAGGCTGAGTAACTCGTTAGTAGAAATTGGTATTTACAATTTAGTAACCTAGGGCTTCCAAAACCTGATTTTAATATCACTGAACTACTAAAAAAACACTTGTGTTATAATGAATACTAATATACATATTAAGCTACTTATTTTTCATGTTTACAGACAGAAGTATACATTGAAAACCCTGAAAATATATGGCAGAAGCACAACAGGGTAAAAAAATTCTTATGTTGCTGGAGTACTTACAGGATCTGCAGTTGTTAGTGGTCTATAATCCAGACTTCCCCTGAAATCTCTTATCATGCACATAATTTCATAATTTGGGTTTGTAGCATCAACATCCTAAGGAAGCAAGCAACAGAATTTCTTATATACTTTTTTTGCTGAAACGTACTAGCTTCAGTATTTTCCGCATCCATTTACAGGAAAAGTACACATTAACTGAAATCTTAATTTTCTCTAAAATGCCAGAAATCTCACATGCAAGTTTTATGCTTTTTCCCATCCTGATGTAGTTTATTTCCTGATGATAAAGCAAAACGATTGCATGCTATTTCATGTTTTAGTTTGGCATGTAATAGGAAACACTTTTTAACTGAGGACTCATTAACAGCCTATTCAAGAGAGATATGACTCCCACCTTTGCCAGAATCTTCACACGAAAGAAACACTTCCAAACAACTGCACAAGATCAGACAGCATATACAGTCAGTGCTTCTTAATCTGAGATAAGGCAATCCAACAGATGAATGGATACACCCATTACACAGGTACAACACACACCACAGAGGACAGCTCAGGCACCCTAGATGCTCCCTAAGCACAAGCCTGCTGAATCCAGGTCAGTTAAAAGCTCTTCACCCTATTACTGGTCCTGAGTTAAATCCTACAGTTGCTTGGATGCGTTGGTAACACTTCTTACTCCCTAAATCCCCCTATAAAACAGACACAATTTCAAGGATACACAGCAAACTACATAAAGGCTCAGAAGACCTCCCATCTCTAAACTTGAAGCCATCAGTACCAGAGCAAATGGACACTTAAAAGGCCACACAGCGAGCCCCCTCCCAAGCCTGAGCCTACTGTGAGCTGAGCTGGTTCTCTGCAGAATCATTCAAAAATCCTTCCTGTTACTTCTCTCCATAAATGTGCATTTTAATGGTGTTGCAAGACACACTGCTGATGCCACACATAGCCAGTTCTCGTGCTCATACCTTAACAAGTTTTTCCTAGCTCCCCTCAAACGATATTAAACTCTCTTCTAGATCACAGCTGGCTGTGGAAACAGCACAGGCACTCTCAGAAAGCATTGCATTGGAGGTAACAAGCTGAAAGGGCCAGCTCACCTCTCCACACTGGTGACACAGCTGAACCTCACTTCAGATAAAACTGCGTCCTGGTAATTGTAAGTTGACTGTGCCTTGGTGTTTTTCACCCCAGCTACAGTGAACTAAAAAGTGCTTAGAGTAATTCCATATTAAATGTATTCCTGCTGAAAAGTTTCCTTCTGACATTCAGAAAGGAATAGTGCTTATTATGGAAAACGTGTTTGCCCAATATTCTTCAAACCCTGTTTAAAGGATTTGCCCACTACACCACAGTGCTTGGCTAATAACTGCTGAATACACAAAGCAACAGGAAGCACTGGTACATACAGGTCACCAAGACAAAGAAAGCTTCCTCACACACAGAAGATTAAGACTGAGACGAAAAGGCAGCAATAAAACCAAAATTTCAGGTGTGGTACCACATCAAAGTACTTTAATACATAAAGCCAAAAAAATATTTATTCCTCACACAAAGATGCAGTAATGTTTTGCAATTGTGCAAATGAATAGAAATTAGAGAACATGGATTCAACATAGGTGATTTTTAGGTCAACTCAGAAATACCATAAAACCATAGAGAAAATTTACGGGTGACACTTCAGTAGCGGATTGATAATATCTCTTTAACACACACGCACAGGGCTGTCAACAAGATTACACTACTAGTTTTGCTAAAGCTTTTATATCCCTGTGACAGAACATCACTTATTATTAAGAGATTTTTCTCACAGGATTTGCAATTTCATTTCTTTCACACAAGTTTGCAATAACTTGCTGCCAAGATGCTTGTATGACAAAGCTAAATGCGTAGGCTGGTTTAAAAAAAAAATAAATTAGAAGTCACTGTTCAAACTTGAGCCTCAAATAGATCTCCTACAAAGCATCAAACATCATAAAGAAAACTTATCATAATGTTGTAATCCTGTAGTTTAATAGACCTACCTGAAAGCCAAAACTTTGATTATTTTCAAAATACATTTTCCCTAAGAAACAGTTGTTATGTGTACTTGATTTTTAAAGAATATGTGGCAACATAGGCAATTTTAAGCAAGAATGAAAAGAGAGGGGGCACACTGTCTAAAGTAATAGTAATAACAGCAACACAAGCACCAAAATATTTATCAAACCTGTATACAGGATGAAAAAATATCATTTCTAGACTATTACAGCTCATGAAAATTATAAGAGACTGAAAAGAAGTGCAATGATTTTGCAGACTTCATTTTTGTAACATGCTTTTTCCAGCTGAACAAAAAATACTAACCTGAGCTCTTTTTTCTCTAAGTTCCTGCTGCTGTAACCTTCTTTTTTCACGTTTCTCTTGTAATTTTTCAACTTCTTTTACACAGTTAGATTTTTGCATTGCTTAAAGAAAAGAGCAACATTTTAGAATATTTTGTGCTGCATTAGTTTAATATTTACACTATAGCATTGTCATTAATTAATCATTAATTAGAATGCATTTATATTAATTGTCTTCTAAAAAAATCAGTATTAATATAGAATAATTTTGGCAATTTAATTTCTCAAATTAATGAAATAATTATAAAAAAGTGATGGGAACGGGATAACAATTATATGATGAAAAATATAAGGAAAATGACCCTCAAAAAACATTAGGACAGACACATGTGATCTCTTGGTTTAAATTAAAAGAATGCCTAGGCAAATTTAAAAAAACAAAACAAAACAAACCCAAAACACAACAAGAAAACAACACCATCTTGGTTAAAATAAAGGAAAACCAAATTCCAAATACTAGCACAACTATGAGAAAAGTGAATATTTGTTTAGCAGCATCTCTCTGCAAAAGCTTCTCAAGGAAGGCCGCAGACAACTGCACATGTAATCATTTGTCCTTTATGGATGACAACAGAGTCCAAGAGAATGTACATGTAACGCCCAGAACGAATGAATCTTTGATACATGGTTTACATACAAGGGGGTCCAAATTCCTTTTTTGCAGCTTGAACTGGAGATACATCTGAAACACGACCATTCTGTTGAGAGGAGGAAGACTGCTCAGGAAGCTGAGTAGGTCGCGGGCGTGCAGAACCAACCACTGTGAAGAAAAAGCACAAAGCTCATCTGGACACAGAAGAGTAACATTTCTTCCTGCTTCTGAAATGCTTTGTTATGACAAGGTAAGAAGAGGCCTTCTTCCAGACACAACAACTTATTGGGCATAGAGGGGAGCCTTACATGTCAAAGACATTTGTTATGCAGCCTATTTTATCCTAGTGTTACACACTTACACAACATGATTATTAAGCACTGATGCTGCAAGTGCATATTTTAAATATTCTACTGCAGAATTAGTAGAACTTACTATGTGCATAGGATGAAGTGTCTATGCAGTCCTGAAGCTTAAAGTGCTGACATCTTATTTGTACTGTGATTATATCCCCAAAATGAGTGAGAATAGAGCCCTGATGTTTCACATTCTTTAAACATTATGAAATGGTCATTCCTACTCCATTGAGCCTATGATCTCTGGAGGAGCAGAGAAATACAAATTAAAGGCAGTGCCGAGTGCAGCTCAATAAATCTTTTTGACACCATACTGGAAAGGATATAAACAATCAATATGTCTAAACTTATGCATTGATTCCCTATGTGCTAAGAATGCCACTTTCTGAAGATGCAGTGATTATCTGTTCAGAGTGAATGCAATGGGAGTGGTGTGCATGCAAGGCCCTTTGGTAGAGCTGAGTGCTTTCAATTGTTTTTCAAAGAGTTGCTTGAAGCAGCTCTGCTTTAGTTAGACCATTTCCAACACATGCTCCCAGCATAGTCTGCCAGAAGGCTAGAAAAGTGAAGGTATCAGCTTTGATTACCAGTCAGAGATGACAGTCCAAATAAAGACCACATAGATACAACTACAGAAAACGGGCCTGGAATGGGACAGACAAGACAAGACAAATGCCCAGATCGTTCCAACTACAATAGGAGATCTAGTTTATAGCAAGACTGACAATGTGCTGATAAAAGCTTTATTACAATGCCTTAAGGATTAGAAGGCTTAACTACAAATACGTAGGCTGATTGTGAATAGTAAGACCTACTAAAACACAAGTTACAGGGTTATTCCATAGCAAACAGACCACTTGGTACAAACAGCATGTAGGCGCATGAGCAGACCCTATCACTAAGATGTCTCAAATTTAAATAATGTTAGTTTGAATAAAATTAACTCCTCCTCCTAAGACTTTTGTTTAGAAAACAAAGCAAAACAAAAAAAAACACCCTAGAAGCAAATGGCCAAAGGGCAAAAGTGGTCCAAATCATCCACCAGAAGAGTCTGAACATTTGCAAATATATGCAAGCCCACTTGTTTTTCAAGTTTAAACAGATTGACTGGAATTTAGTCTGAATTAATGATATTTGTGGAAAAAGAATCATCACCACCACCAGTACCAGTCAGTTAGGTTTAATGCAAAAGAGAAAATGAAAACAATAAGCAGTAACTATTCTTTCTCATCTTATAGATGCATTATATCTATATTCATCCAATACATACTCTTCACCTATTCTCCTGTGGCATTTCAGCTATTTTTTTTAGATTTTTTTGCTATTAACACATAAAATAACACATAGGGCTTAACTACTCTTTGAATGAATCTTTACACACAGATCTTTACAAAACTGAGTTAAAAAACCAAAATGAATTCTCAATGAATTTTAAGTGCACTACTTAGTGTATACTGAAATAGCTAAGCTGAAGCAAATTGAGGTGCTCTAACTTGGAAAAGTCCACACATGATCTAATGTAGCATAATTAATTATTTTCAAATTTTTGCACCTTCAGTTCATTGAGGTTAACTTTCCTAACATTATATTACGTAAACCTGCGTATAAATACCATGTGTACAGTATGAATACTTCTAGGACTGATAATGCCATGTCTTCTACATGCCACAAGCACTAATGTCAAATGAGAAATACAGGACAATTAAGGAATGTTAGATGAAGAGGATTCACATTCACATATCTTTTACTTCCTTGAAATGGGAAGAGATAACATTTACCTCTGTTACCTCTGGCAGGGGTGTCATTCTTAACAGCTGCCACAGTTCGTCGACTCTGTAGAGAAAGAACTCCCTGTTATTCAATCACCGTATTATAAAACCAAACTGCAGCCCCACTTCTGCTTTTCTTCCAGTGAATGAAAATAACACATCAGCAATACAGAGGGATGATTGCTGCCAAATCCCTCCCTGAATAGTCAAGAGTGAGGACTGCTTGAACTACAAGTACTGTTTCAAAACAATCTTCAAATAACTTTCTACATTTTTTCTTGAGATATATTAATTCATATAAATATTACTTCCCAACTCCCTCTCTGCCAAACCTGTTCTAAAAAACCCACACACACACCAAAACAAACAAATGGAAAAAACAAACAAAACAAAAAACCCCAAAAGACTCAGAAGCCCCTATTCCCTATAGCACAAAGAAAGGAACACAGGTAACATACAGTTTCACAGTCACAAACATTCAAGTTAAAACTTCAAGCATAACAACACATATTACAGTAATGTTACGTTTAACACCAATGTGTTGCATAGATTATTACCAACCTTCACAATTTTGTTCACTTTGGCTGATGGAGCAGGTGGTGGAGGCATCTCTGGACTAGGTTCAACATCTTCTTCAGGTGTAAGATCTGGGTTAAGTGAAAATATGCTCTCCAAGTCAATCTGTGCAAAAGAATATAAAATGTACCTATGAGTTTTAGAACAATACTAATTCTCTCAATTTCTCCTACTATGTCTAAAACCTGAATGATGTTAGTTTACGTTTGCTAAAAGCAACGTAATCTCGGGACTTTATAAAACTTGAAAATACACCCATCAGAAAAGAGGCGAATTAAAAATGACCAATGGATACTAATAATTTTGTTAAATTATTAAATTAAAACAGATGTTAGTATTACTATGGTAATTTGGCCACTACTGCAAAATATGGGAGACATTCTATACATAAAAAGGACCTCATTATTTGAAATTTCCCAGAGAGTGCAAAAAAACCCCCAAATTACAACCACTCAAAAAAATAAAAGCACAGTTGCAATCATGTTAAATTTACAGTGTGGGGGTTTTCTTAAGTGTCTGATTCAAAATTCTGTAAAATGTAAAGTGGGAGAGGCAGGCTCTCAGAAACAGCTGGCTTCAGACCTATTGAAACTTGATTTCCTAAAAATCTTAAATGGCTTTGGTCTCCATAGACTGCCATTTCCCCTTGCTGGACCTTTCAAAGACCTCACTACTGACAGGATTCTGTGTGTCCACAAGGATGAGCTCAGCTGATGAGATCACCAGGACTTTCTCATAGTTTTGGGGTTTTGTTTGTTTACTTGCTTGTTTTTTCCTGTGATTTGATAGAACCAATGAAATATAATTATTTCTGAGATGCTTCTCCAATTCTCATCTGAAAATGGCTAACATGGTCCTAAATTTAAAGAAAGAGGGGATAGCAAAGCATTACACACAAAGACACAGTGTCTCAAGGAAAGCAAAGCTGGAAAACTATTGCCAAAAATAAAAAAACAAGCAAGCAAACAAACTAGCAGTTCATTTCCTCACTAATACAGACACAAAAAGATTTCTAATCTAGTTTTCCCATTAGTTTCCTGTCTGAACTGGAAGTCATTCTCCCTCTCAAAAATTTGATTTTTCTACTTGTAAAAGAGGACAACAACGTCAGTCTTTGTAATCTAAGAACTATTTAAAAACTACGACACACAGCTCAGGAAGTCAACTTTAATACAACAGAAACCAGCATTTGCTGAACAGCTTCCATGCAAAACAGTCTGTAACCAAAAAATCATCAAGTAAACAAAGATTTGTATTTTTCTTTTTGTTTTCAGTGCAAGTTTCAAAGTAATATTCATGTAAATTACTTATTTTTTAAAGGAGAAAAGTGAGGTGAGCTGTGGGAAACTGAAATGGGGAATCAAGAGTTGTCCCCAGAGAGAGACGTATATGAACTAATTAATGCACTCTTTAAAAAGCATGGCAAAGTTATTTCTGGCCATGATCTTGGAGTAGCACTGAAGTGGGTGCAAGAAAAAATCCCCACAGTTACAGCACGGACAGCGGTATGGGGCAGCGGGAGCGGGAGGAGATGGCCCCTGGCTGGGCCATCACGAGTCTCAGAGCGGCGGTGCCAGCCACAGCAGGGAGCCAAGCGGCGACCCCTGCGCTGGCTCTGGCTTATCCCGTGGAGGAGGCGGCGGCTGCGGCTCCCATCGCTCTCATCTATCAGCAGCGGCAATAGTGTTTACAGACCTTGATTCTTTAAAGAAATGTCACAGTTTTTTCACCAAGAAATTAGTGAAAAAGCGACCTTGGAGCTGAAGGCAGTGCTCATGCAGTCAGAACCTTCACTTCAAAGCTGGAAAATCTGCACATTTCTGAAGATAACAGCGTGTGAACAACGAAAAGAAAAAAAAAAAAAAGTGTCTTCTCTACTGCCGTTTGCCTCCCCCCCCTTCCTTCTCCCTCCTTATCTCACTCCCTTGTTTCACTCCCTGTTGAAGGTCTGCAGAAACCTGTGTTCTGATTTTAAAGTAACAGTGTTAAGTTTTGTTAAGAAAGGTATTTCACCATTTCATGAATGCAACTGATATCTATATATTGTTTTTATCATTATTTCTGATTTTAAGGCATTTGGGAATTTATTATTTTAGTGTTTGCAATTGTTGCGTTTCTTTACAATAAGCACGATGGTAATTGACTACCCAAAAAACAAACTTGGTATTTGTAATAAGGTATACTGTTATAGAAAATGACTTTTGCTTGTAAGTTTTTAGTGATTGTGTTAAAGTATTTTTCCTAATCAATAAGCATGATACCGTGTAAGTGCTACTGGTTTTATGAGTTTACAGGTTAAGGTTTCTCTTTTTTCCTTTTTTCTGGTTCAAACCTTTCTTTTTTTTTTGAGTTTGCCAGCAAAATTTTAAAAAGAGCTCTATATGGTAAATAAGTTTTCATTTTGAAAAGCGCGCATTATCTTTTTTGTGGTTTTTTGTACATTATATTGATGGTTTAATTTTTACGTAGTTTTTTTTAAGTTTTTAGGACCTTTTTTGATATTAGCAGACCATAAGATTATTTTAGGAACGTTATAGAGTGTTCTATTGGTTTTTGTGTTTATAAAGGTTTTAAGCTAAGGTTATAAGAATATGAAAAGCGACCAAAAAAAAAAAAAATTCTTTTCCTTTTTCGGTACACAGGTTTTCCCGAGGGAAAACTCAGGGCTAGGAAAGGGATTCACCTTTTCCCACCTACAGGTTTTTCCTGATGCCAGCATGGCAGAACACCAGACTCAAAGGATGGGACAAACAGCAGTGCTCGTGAAGCTGACAATCAGCTGACCACTGAGTCTGACCACAGTGCCTGTTAAACTGAGATCAGAAGTGTCGATCTGAAGCTGACTGCACGAGTGTCCCCGGAGGAAACATTTCATTCGGGACAGAATGTTTCAATGCCTTAATGTTATGTAATTAGGGAATATGTTTATGTAGATTTATATGTTAACTCACCAGAATGTTATAGTTAAACAGTGGTTACCCAGGAATAGACAAATAGCCCAGCCTATCTATCTGGTAAAATTAATTCATTCTTGCAATTGTGGGGTATCGCTCATGTTCCCTGTATTCCTTATTCCCTCACGCAGTACACTGAAGTGACTTTTGCAAAAACTAAAGCGGGGGAATGGTAGGGGCCTCTTCAGAGGCCTGGTTAGACAAAGCTATGTATGTTTCACATTTTAAAATTTAAATTTTTTACAGTGTTGTGTTTAATTCTACATCAGACAAGGCCACAGATATTCAGGATGTTACCCCAGCAGGGAAGAGGTACAGAAATTATACTGCATGGTGCAATTGAGCTGAATTCATAGAAGTGAAGAGACATTCCCATCCTCCTTATCTGCCTGCAGGTGTTTTCCTTATTTGTAGGGATAAAGCCTGGCCAGCTCTGCCCTCACAAATCAGAGGAAGACTTTGCAGTCTTGGTCATTTAACCATTTCTGGCTGACTTCATAATCTTGCTAAAACAATCATTTATGCTTTTGCTATTTTGCTTTTTTTACCCTGTATATTGCAATGTTTATAAGGTTTAATTAATTGATCACTCAAGAGAATTCTTATCGTACAACAGGGAGGGGGAAATTGATTTAGGGACCAGAACCCCAGACACTGTCTTACTGATAGAAGGAGATGCTTTAACCTTGATGGGTGGCAAACCCTGGGAACAGAGCACAGCTAGAAGGAAAACACAGACAGGTTGGCTCCCTAGAGGCCACTGTGACCTAAGGGAGTTATGCAGGGACCTGATAACAAGAACAAAGCAAAACTTAGGACAGAATTATGGAATCCTTTTATCTTTTGCCTGACATATGCTTAAGCCTTCTGAAAACTATATGCATTCGTGTGATACTTTCTCTCTGTAGCCAGTCATGAATTTACAACTGCAGTATGGACATACCAATGACCAGTTACAAGCTGCCTTCTGATACTATGTTAACCTATATAAAGAAAAAGCTTTGTACAACAAATCGACACTTGGCTTGCATCAGGCCTCGTCCCATCTCTCAATCACAGCATTTTCTAGAAGTTATTTTCATTGCTGCACTGAGACAGGCAGAGACAGGCAGGAGGAACAGTGTTAAAAAATATGCAGTGATAAATAGAAGCTGATTCCTGGTCACATACTATGAAGTGACTCAGACTTGATCCACAAGTGGAGGATCTAACCTGACAGTCAGCATACAAGTGAAAAGCTCAATGAACATAAAACTGAATGGTAAGTACACAAAACAGCATGTGAAAGCCACACCACTTAGACTCTTTTTTTTGAGAGGAAGAAAACTTCAATATCATGAGTCTCCCCCAAGGGGTAAAGTCTCCGGAGTTGCCCTTCACAGAGGCTTGTTTGTCCTCCTTCTAGGGATACATTACACGCTCCAGCATGGGACTGAAGCCCTCAAACTGAATTCAGATATCCATTTCTTATGGGCATCAAGTCAGTTGGCACTTCAACTAAAACTGAACTGTCTGCTACAATACTATAAACCATCATTTTAAAAACAGCTGCTTATATAAACTCTTTGGCTGGAGTTAAGGGGCCATTGCTTTGACTTCTCCAGTAAAGGACTCAATGACAGCAAGTCCCCACAAAGTGCAGTAAGCTTTCAGTAGGAACAAGGATTTTTCTTCTTAAACATGCAGCAGACTGCAATTTTTTTAATGTCCTATTTCCTACACACAGTAGTGAAGAGCAATTGGAAGAGCAGAGCAGCCATGCACTGACATAAAAGGATCAAGACCTGGGTGTCACAGATTTCACATATATGCTTTGCTCTAAAAGCACCAAGAACCAGGGTTTCTAAAGAGAATAACAAGTCCAATGCAATGACTCCTCTAACATCCACCCCTAACAAGCCATAGCATGAACAAGCAATCTCCACTTCCTCAAGCCACCCCCACAGGTGCCCAACAGCCACATGCAGTTCCCTAAGCACAAGCATCCACCCTGAAGCAGTCCATGCATATGCTGCTGCTGGGCTGGGCACCCAATGGGGAAGAAACATAGCCCAGTCCTTACGTATCTGTTCTGCTCCGTGTCTCCTATACCTTGCACCCTCTCCTCCTTTCCTAAAGATCCTAGACCACCAAATTAACTTCAGTTTTTCTCCTCCACAGACTTCTGGTTTAGCAATTTCAGTCATAATTTGACATTTTCCCAAAGCTGATGTTTTCATAGTCTATCCCAAACTATCTCACCAGTGGTGCAAGTAACAAATGTGTACTGATGTTATTTCTTTTTCTGCAAAAGGTCACCAAGCATTCACACCTAGCTGAAATTAAGCAAGAAGAGAGACTACAGGAAAGCATCACCAGAGACAACAGCAAATCTATGTCATATAATGTGCACAGGAAAGGACCAAAAATCAGGCAAAGGACAGCACTTGGGGAACTCACAAAAGAGCCAGCATCCCTGGGAAGCATGGCTTTCACACTACTGTTCTCACCTTGCTGGCAAAATACATCACATACACATTTGCAATCTCCACACCTGTCCTTGCCCAAAAGCATTAAGTCACTCCACCACCAAAGAAAACTTAAGCAGAATTTTTTTACTTAAAAATAAAAGGGCTGCCCCTTTGTTTCACTTCATTCCTCTCCTCTAGCATTCACCAGTTTTTATTTCCCTGACCCATGTTTTGTCTGAACAAATCCATATATTTGTGCTTCCTGAGCACCATTCTCCCAGGTGTCCCTAGCTGTGCGCTGTCTGGCCTGCATTCCCCACCAAGATGTACAGGCAGGCATTACCTCTGTGCCCTCCTCTCTGCACACAGGTGCTCTTCCCTTTCCCCCAGCCTAAAGCATATTGTACAGGTATGCATCCTGACCTCAGGACCCTGCACAAATTCTGCTGGTTGCTGGGCTGAAGAAGACTCAATGAGTACAATGCTCTCATACTGTATTTCCTCAGATGAGCATTTTTGTGCAAGTTCTATTTGTGCAAGGTCTGCAATACACCTATTTTTTTTTTCTGCCTTTAATAACCTCTGGGGACTTAATTTGTCCTGTTGTCAAGCTGTTTCAATTAGGTATCTGGTCCATCAGTAAAGCAGCAACAGCAACACTTCTTGTAGAAGAAGTGACCCTCCTGCCACTTCCACAAAATGCATGCTGGGACTGCAAGGACATAAACACTGTGGAACCTGGAAGACTCCTCAGGCTTACATTGGTAGAATCTTCTGCTACTGTTCTAAGGCTTGGCCCAGCCATCAATCCAGAATCAGCAGAAAAACACTATATGAAAGACATAAGTTTAGCGATATGTATTCTATACAATATTATAATAATCTCTAGTACGTTACCAAATGCTGTAAATTTTGCAGAAAAGCGCTATTAACAGCTGAAACTCGTGACACTATTAATCACAGAGCCATCACAGAAGTCCTATTACTTGCTTCTCTACTCTATTTCTTTTGAGAAAGAACCAATAATAATTTAAAAAAGGAGATGAAAAAAAGCTAACAAAGGAGATCAAAGCAGGCTAATGAATGAATAGAAAACACTGAACAGTCTTACCAACACAGAAACCCAGCATGCTGTAACAAAAGAATCACAATAAATCTTCCATCTCTGTGCCAGACTTCATCTCTTCCCTGGCCAATTAAGTCAGGAATGAATAAAAATAAAGAATACTACACACACACACACAAAAAGCGTCCATTTTCCAAATATTTTCAGCTTCAACAGAGAATGTATATTATAACTCTTAAACTGGCAATGTACCCATACAATATGTTCCTAAAAAGTCTTTGTGTTACTAAAAGTGTACATGTTACTGAAGTGCCAGAAAACACATTTACATCTTTACAATTGCCTCTTGCTCTCCACAAACAGTATTCCATTATATTTTTCTAGAACACAGATGAATACAGCAGCTGTGAAACTCAGGAATGCCAGCAACCAATTAGGCTGGCATAAACCTCGTCTAGCATATAAAGCAAGACCATGCTGCAAATGTTAAAACATCAGAGCCAAATCAATCTGCAGAAAGTGGTTGAAGGCCATGTCCCTGATTTCTAGTATCTAGAGTTGATATCAAAATCTGAAATGTAAACACACCCATGTTTTACATCAGAAACATGTATTACGGCAAGCTGAAAAAGAATAAGTGATTTAAGAAAGACTATCTTGACACACTTCTCAAAAAAAAAAAAAAAAAAAGAAAGGAGAGCTCTGGTGCTGAAACATCAACTCTTTAATTTCTAGTCCCTTTCCTCACATGATTGGAATTCACATCACAGAAAAAAAAACTTTTCTTGGAAATTGTTCCATTGCTATAGGGCTCAAAACTAACGTACAAGTTATGTGAAAAAGCTAAGCTTTTTACATACCTCCTACTGTGGAGAGAGAGTACACAGAAAATAACATGTTAATACAGCAATACAACATGAACATGTGAAGCCAACTCTTCACAATTACCTTAAATACATGTTACAGTATTCTCACCATATTCTCAACCGGGCGGCAGTGGCTCACCTTTGGCAGCCAGCGTCGAGAGGCGAACCCGGTGCCCGAGACCTCCGCCTGTTCCAAAGCTCGCGCCATGAGCCGGGACCAACTACAGCAACTACAGCAACTACAGCAACTACAGCAACTACAGCAACTACAGCAACTACAGCAACTACAGCAACTACAGCAACTACAGCAACTACAGCAACTACAGCAACTACAGCAACTACAGCAACTACAGCAACTACAGCAACTACAGCAGCTACAGCA
>NC_072053.1:31436231-31479128 GCF_027791375.1 Indicator indicator
GTATTTTGATTCCCAAGGTTGTCTTTATAGATATGCAAGAGTAGAATTTTGGATTTGTGAATCTGTGGACCACACTAACAATGGCCATGGAAAATCAAATTAGGGTGATGCAAAACGGCAGATTTATTCAGATGGTAACTGTCAATTGACATAACTAACAGAAATTAACTGAACAGAAATCTCCCACAAGCCTTGATAAACTGTATTAAAACCAGTGAAGACAGATGCTGTTAGGCAACACAACAGAACACAGATGTGGGCTGCTTAGAAAGCATGCATTTGTAAAGCCTTACACTCAACACCTGCAGTCCTTTGCATAGAAAGATGTCAGCTTTCAAAAGTGTTTATCTCAAAAGCCAATAAATTTGTCTAGAAACACTCTGAAAGAAAACCCAGCCCCAAACCTACCACATTTTTTAAATGGTAACTTCACCAAAAGGAGACAGAGTTAAAACAATCTAATAAATTAATATTAAATTCCTGTATAAAATACAGTTTTCTTATAAAAAGGACTATTCAACATCTTTATCTAAATTTGCATCTTATTAAAAGCATCTAAAGAAGCCTGCACAAGGCAAATCTTGGTACAACATTGCAAGCCAACTCTAACTGTGAGCAGTAAAAGAAATTTTGTTGTTTTCCTGTGTGCCATTCTAACCAAGTATACCCTTCACTACATTAAAAAAATGTTAAAATCACAAATAAAAGCTTATTGTGAAGCATAAGTATGCCTTAATCCTCAGGAGTACAGGTACTTTATTTTAAAGCAAACAGGTAGCTCATACTACATGTGAAAGGCTTCCAGACGCATTCTGTTTGCATCTTCTGGATGTCTCCGAGCAATTCCATATCGCAGCAGCATCTCTATATAAGGTGGCCAAAATGAGTCGTTGATTGTTACATAGGGTTCATGTGGTGTGGTCAATAATTTGCTTATAAGATTCTGAAAGATTAGATTTAGAAAAAAATCTTTTATCTCTTTAAACCAAATTTATACAAGTTACTGTAATGAGACATATGCAGGCACTATAAGAAATACTAGACTTCAGGAGAAATACAAGATCTGTTCAAGATACAAGCAAAACAGAACTTCCAATTATCTTCATTACATTTTTTGATGTAAAAACTAGAACCAGAATTCTCCTTTTATCCAGACTCTTCCACCATCTGCTAAAAATTCTTAGTGTTGTTTAAACAGCATAACTGTAAATGTCCAAAAATAATCTGAACATGAAGGTGGTAAAATCCTTACATACTTATATTTCAGAAATGTTTTTATTGAAACAGTACAAGACAGAGCATGAAATGGAGCGTTCCCTAGTATGAGCTACTAAGGCTCATAAAAATTTTTACATAGACTTATAAAATTATACAATAAGGGATAACATTTTTCCAATTCAAAGTGAAGACTTAGTTATCTAAATTACTGACACATCTCTTGTAAAAAAAAATGGGTGCTTAATTTGACAGGAATTGAAATATAAATCTGACATAGCATTCTTAAGCTTTCTTCTTTTCAATTAACCATATGCCATATATCTACTAATATTTCTTACAATCAGATCCAACTATTACACAAACCTCCAAATCTCTACATAAAAGCCATCTTACCTCTAAAATTTCTTGCAGCGATATCAGTTCTACATCTGGCTCTTTAGAAGATTTCTGCAAAAATAACCACCCAGCCAGCCAAATTAACAAACACACACACACCCCCGCACAAAAAAAAAGTTAATCACAATTATTTGATTGCATGGGACAAAACAGATTAAGACTTTCACTTGTCATGACAGAAATACAAGGTAATATTTACATCTGCCAGTTCGGTAAGTGCAACTTTTTAATTAATAAAAAAAAAAGATTAATCTTATGTGATCATACTATGTCTACCTGAGTTTACATTTAAATAAAACCAAGTATATCATAATTATAATGTAGTACAGTGCAAAACATTATTTGAGTATGATCTGTCAGGAAAAAATGGGGTTTTGTGAACTTTAGAAAAACGTTTACAATGCGAACTTGACACAACTCAAGACTTCAGTGCCTTAATATTTTTTCATGATTTAATAGTGAATACTTTTTCTTTTCCTTATCCTGACTTCAATTAAAAAAAAAATCCCAAGAAAATAGAAGGAAAGAAATAGAAATATTATAATTTTGGGAAAAAAAATACCTTTGCAAAAATTAGAAAATTATTTTCATTTGTAGCAAATGAATCAAGCTATTTGCCTGTAAATTGACATGGATTCCTTAGGCAGTAATACCAACCATACTTGTGCTGTTGCACAAGTAATACCAACTTGCTTGTGCTGTTGCACAGTGACCCTACTTATTTTATTTTACAATTTTAATCCTTTTTCCCTCATCCACTTCACATTCAATAAAGAAGACAATACAGCAGCAGCAGCTGCTCATACAGGTTGACATGCTAAATGCTAAGATATTAACAGCTGTGCAGCAGCTTGCACAATCTCAGTTGTGAAACAGAACAACACAAGCAATAATGAATTTATGAAAGGCAAGTCCTGCTCCTTTTCTCCAGTCACAGTTCTGAATAGTCTCATCTTCAGAAAGCCACAAGGGGGACATAGTGTGCTCCTTGGAAACCTTGCAAGCCATGGAGCTAGGGCTACAAAACAATTTACCACATAGCATGAGGAAATGTAATCTACACTAAGCAACTGCAAAATATTCCTTAGAGTAATGATGAAGATACTTAACAACAGCCTCAGCTGTTGTAGTTCCCTGACCAAATATACTTTGTTGTAACTTAAGACTGTGGGTGCAATATTCACGTTTCAGTTGAAATCAGACTATGACCTCAGTAATTACTAAAACTAATATTCAAAGGATAGAACCCTAAGGATATTAGTGCAAAGAGATTTGCACTCACACACAACTAGCAAACTTTTTTTGTTAGGTTTAAAATATATGTTGTGTTTATGATTTTTTAAAAATATATAATTTATATATTTTAAGTGTCACCAATATAGTAAGTACCTCAAATCAATTAATGCTTATCAAGTCACTTTTAAGTGATATAGATTGGCATAAGAAATATTCCTCAGCATAGTAATTTTCATATTATGTGGAAAAAATAAAGTCTTTTTCTAATTCAAGACTTAAAATGCAAGACAATTCTTACCATAATCACTAAAGGCCATGGCACAGAAGCTAACCTGGACTGCTGTGATTCCCTCTGACTCCCAGTCCCAGACACTTGATGACTGATGAAAGGAGGGTTGAACCAGAATAGTGAGGCTTGGAGAAGTTCACTACTCTGGTATCTTGCCCTACAGACATCAGCCCCATCCTTTTGCCCTCACACAATACTGAGAAAACACAAGCAGCTTCCCCAAAGTCAAGCAAAACTACTGAAATGCAGAGTTAAGTGCTTCCAGAGTGTTGAACCAATCTGGTTACAGATGTCAGTAATATGTTTCCTCATATCCACATAGCAGCAAATTTCATTGCTAATGCCAACAATTTCTATTTCTGATACAATACGGAAAACAATATAGGCGAAAATGGCCGTCTCGCCTGCCTTCACAATTAATCACTTAGATGCAGATTATGAGTGACCTGTATTTGAGCCACTGAAATCCAAATGAGTAAAAAACAAAAATTCATATTAATATGAATTTACAAAGATTGAAAAGAAACACAGTTTTTCTGACAAGTCTTCTAAGAGTCAAGGAAATGCATAAATAAACAAGGTAAGACCTTACTTAGAATTTTATCCAAAAAATTTACATCAAGCAAAATAGAAGGTGAAGTTCTGAGCAGAGGAATGGTTGATTGATTCCAGGCACCATTGCCAATTAATTTTTTCTTTAGATTTTAATAAGGAAAACTGCAAGGAAGAGAGATGAAGGCAAGGTAGCTATTAAGAACTTCTGACATTCAGTGTAATGACACCTGAGAAAATTTAAGCAGTTCGTTTTGCTCTGGGGTAGGAGATTTTACATAAAATCTTCCTCAGAATTGTGAAACACACATGAATCTACTGTTTCTTATATTTAAAACACATCTGGGATACCACCATGAGCAACTCAAACCAGGTTTGGCATTGGAACTAACTTGGTGATTGTGTTGAAATGGAAGATCTCGGGTGGTCGCTTCCACTCTATATTTTTCTATGACATCACGTAAGTGGGAACTAATAAATTTGTGTATCTCATTATAGGAAATATGCTTCATCCTGACACCCACCCCTCAGATATTTATAGATGTTGATAAGATTCCCTCTCAGCCTTTTCTTCCTCAACACTAAACATCCCCCAGTCTCTCAGTCTTTTTTCACAGGAGAGATGTTCAAGTTCCCTTATCATCTTCATAATAAATTTATATATGGGGAAAATGGACAATCACTTCAAATACATCTGGGAAAGTCATTAGTATTTGAAGATACTTGTCCTAGAACAACTTTAAGATGAACAAAGACCAGCAAATAGAAAGATGACATACGAGTCTGAAATTAGGAAATTGACTGAAAGATGACTGTTAATTAAATCCTCAACATTTTAATTTTTAATGTTGGAGAAAAATGTGTCATATTTAGTAATGGTAGGAAACTGGATGATATGCAGAAGTAGTAAGATAGAATAGAATAAGATGTTTGAAGATATTTGAGTACGACTTTGAAAACAGACATGAAGCCTTGTGGGCTCCATTCAGTATTTTTTCTGTGCAAAAATGCGTCCTCTTGTGCAAAAACTGTGTATTTTTACTTTTTTAAATTAAATTCTCAAGGTTCATCAGCTAGAAAAAAAAACAGGAGGAAAAACACAAAGGTAATTAGCTGCTTTTGTGATGACTGAGCTGGTAGTGCTGTTTACAAATGGGCATTAGGATAAGTTGGGAAATTTTAAAAAATTACCGTGCAAACAAAAAAGCTTTGCTAGTTCAGTTAGCAAAAGAGAGTATAAGATTCTCTCTATAAATGCATTAGAAAGATACAACACAAGGAAATAAAATTTAAAAAGCTATTCTAAGGACAATACTGATGTAAGAATACATGGATCTGTCTTAGACTAAGTAAATAAATTTCGACTGGAAGTTAGGAGGCAGTTTCTAACTAGAGCACTGAGGTAATAAACCAAACCCCAATAAAAACAGAATGTGATGGAAGACTGAGGGAACACCTGCACCACAAGGGCTGCATTTTCTAAATCATTGCAGCTGCTTGCAAGAAGGAAGCCACATTAATTCCAGAAACATAAAATAGAGCTTAAAGAAAGTACGTGCTTGTCTCAAAGAGCAGAGAACTGCATTAAAGTAATCCTTTCTACTTCTGTATTCTTAAAGCATCTCTGAAATAAATAAAAACAAAACCAAAACCATCAAACATTTGCCTTTTCTATAGCCTTTTTGTAGAGTATTCTTTCAAATAGTAAAGGTAAAATGTTTTGAATTTATTATGCAAAATATCCCGAATGCCTTTTTTCTCTACAGTTTTAATATGATTTTTGGCCTAGTTTTCCTGAACAGAAACTGATGTTTAATGTCCCTAAGGAGACTGTAATTATAAGCACTGATAGACAATTAAAATTTACTTTGCGAAGAAAAATAGGAATCCATTTGCCTAGTGGAGCATGAAAAGGGAAGGGAACAATTTGGATTGAACTTCCCACCATTTCCAAATTTGGCACAGCTTGCAGTTGAGTAAGAAATACAATACATTGCTATGGATCTCATCAGATGAAGGATATATGCATTAAAAAAGAAAACAGCCAGTAGGAAAGAGCCTTGAAAAATATAAACCAAGCTGGAAAATACCACATTTAACCTAAAAGATAGCTGTAAGCACTATACTGATTTTGAAGTAACTGCAGATTCCATGCTAGTGACTTTAAAAAAGATACTGCATCTAATTAAGCAAAAAATGTTACTTCCAAATTTAATAGTTAAGAAAAAAATCTTACCTTATTTCTTGCCTTTCTGTTCTCTGGAAGGGGAAAATGTTCTTCTATGAATTCAGCAAGAGCAGTCGAGAGTTTCTCTTTATGTTCCTTTAGTGTCTGCATTTTGTTTTGCAGTTCATTAAATGCTGCACCTTGTAAACTAATAGAAAAACAGGATACAAAACTCAACAACATTAAATGTTGTTCTGAAGTAAAAAAGTACCTTATTTTCTATCATTTTAAGTTCAACAACTTGAATCACTTGATATAACAGGATAGTAGCAATATTTTACATGTTTCAGATACGGATTACTGAGTTATTCCTTGTTTTGTTAAATAGATAAATGCTTCAAGAGTTTGCCTGCACGTTTGCTCTTTTTGATATTTAAATTCTTCAATATGAAAACAGCTTTACTTGTAAAAATACCTTCTTGTGGAAGTTTTTTCAACTTGCTTTTTTGTTTCTTCTTTAATTCCAGTTAGAGAATTTACTATCTCTTTCTGTTCCTTTTCCCACTGGTGTTCTCTTTGAAACATGAAAAGTAGGAAATAGCACAACAGATAAATAGTTTGCCTGGACAGTCAAAAAAAAGTAATGTGTGATTTAAAAAAAAAAAAGATTACAGCATTCATAAGATCAAATTATTGTATTACCTTTTCAGATCTTCTTCCAGTTGCTTATTCTTTGCCTGAACTATAAACAGCAGCATTTCAAGATCCTCCTTTACCTTCTGAAACTATAAAAAAAAGTAAAAACCCTACAGTTTGCAGACAGCCCAGTCTGTAGTACTTGTTCTATGTATCACTACATCTGTAAATCTGGTGAAGAGCACAAAAATTATCTGTAATTTCTTAAGAAATATGGCTATAGGGTGACACACTTTTAAAATCCAGTTAGAGTCATTTGATATGTTACTGTCACTAGTTGCTTATTAGTGTCTTACTGAAGCTGTAAACAACATACTTGATTTCACCTGAAGCAGATTATGGAGAACACATATGAACTGCTCATCTGATGAAAGACACAACATCTGCAGCAGCAGGGCTGCATTTTCTAAATCACTGAAGCTGCTTGCAAGAATGAATCCATACTAGTTCTACCAATGTAAAACACACAGAACTCAGACAACAAATACACTGCAAAGAAAGACTAATGGCATCCATGAATTAAATGGTCCTCAGAGATACAGACATACCTAGGAGAAGAAAGAGGGAAACTACCACAGCCAAAAGCTGTATGTGGTGCTGGAAGTTAGAGAACAGTGGACTAGACCTTTCCTTGGTGCATTATGTTCTACAAAATACCATTTTCAGTAGTTTGGGTTTTTTATACAAACTCCTTACACACAAATTATGAGAACTTTTGTATTTAGCTCAAAGAAACAAAAACTGTGAAAATATTCTAGAGAAGCAAATATGCCCTATATATATGCAAACCTGGAAAAAAAAGTTAAAAATCAGGTATCAGATGAAACGTGCCATAGCAAATGGAAGTATGTAACCAAACTGTTAACAGTGATTCATAATAATAGCTGGGCTCCCTATTTTGAGTGATACTAGAGGGACGAAAGTTTCTAGGAAGGAGAAAACCAAAAAGCTGGCTTCTTTAAGTGATAGCCACAGGAAAATTAGCAGGTCATATTGCATATTAATGTTCAAGAAGTATTGTGTAATGCTACCCCTAACACAGTTTTTGTTTGCTCTTTATTCCAAGGCTGGGAGAACTCTAATTGCAGATTATTGCCACATATTTCTAGATGTAAGAAAACCATCTCTTCTGTGTGATACATTACATGATTTCATATGAACTATGAAAATTAATCTATAAAAACTTTGTTAAAGAGATCATTCATTACAACTAGTAAATTTCAGCTGTTGTAATAAAGATGAAGGAAAACATTAGAACAATGCCTAAAGAAACATGCACAATATCTTATTTGTAGCTCACAGAAGTAGTCATAAGAAAATGAAGCAATTGTGTATACTTTATTTTTTTATTCTTAAAGAGCAAAAAGACTTACCTCTTCTTTTCCTAATACTGATAGTATATCTGGATTGATAGAACTTACTGAAAAATAAAATAAACATATATATTTTTTTAATTATTTCATTGGGTGGTATAGACTTCTCTACATTAAAAAGCAACCTGGATAGAAAGCAATCTGTATAGCTTCAAAAAACCAAACCAAACCAAAAAAACAATAAAAGAACACCAACAAACCAACATCTGCCTTAGATGTCAACAGCAGTTTAACCACATTTTGTGGTGTTTATCTGGGCTAACTTACTATCACTTTTTAGCAAGTTAAATTCAACTGAAACAAGTGTGATATTAGTGCTTCTGCATTACTTTTCATATCTGAAGTAGCTCAGGTATATACATACAGGTACATAATACTGAAATGAGAAGTACAGTCATACTTGAAGATAAGCAAGCCTGACTTTTCCAGTGGAAGGGTTCCATCAGCATGACCAGTGTGGGCAAATTCTTCCAGTCTTCCAATTTCTTGTTTACCAGCCTCTCAAACCCTTGATCAGAATCGTAAAAACCTATCACATTTAAAGAACTTAAAAACTATGTCACCTCCTTACAAGAACAAGTACATGCAGGAAGATAAAAGGTCCAGCAAGAGAAATGTCCTAATTCCAACTCTGAGCAAGAACAATACATAAAGTACAGTACTGTTCAGTGATGTGGTAATGGTTCCCTAGAATGCTTCTGCAAAATGCAGTGACCTATGGTTCATGGAGTTCCTGAATAAAAAGTGAACTGTTGCATTTGATAGCCTTCAATGGTCTCCAATCAGTTCTTTCTTCCATGTCAACTTGCAGCACCTGAATGAAAGTAAGACTTTCTCAAAAAGTAAAGCATATAAATTTGAACAGGAGAGATGAAAGCTACTCAAACAGATTTTAAATCTTAGTATGACAGTAATTTTATCTCCAGAAATTTTAAAAGTGGTGTTTGTTCTGAACAAAAAAAAAAAAACCACAACAGCAAACCGCTGAGGTCAGTATGTATTGAATTATCTGTCACAAAATATGTTTTAGAGAATTAGTGCCTCTAAATTTTGACAAAATATTTGAGTAGAGTTCCCCCAGATTAAGCTACATGTAAAATCTGTGGAAGGTAGTGATCTGTGCTATGACTAGCGCAAGATTTCTTTAATGACATGTATATCCTACATACACATGTAGCATTGGTGTGCTTTTATTCATATTCACTGGTGTATCCGAGGAAACACACACAACTCTTCTTACCACCCTCCTCTCCACACCATGACTATCACAAGCCCTCACTACATAGAATAATCAATTTCTACTGCTGGTTTCTAACACTTTTTCACTTTTAGATACCTACTTCTGAATATGTGCTTCCCATTTGATACTCATTTTGTAGAACTATTGGAACAGAAGGCCACATTTTCTTAGGAAAGGAATCACTAACTCTAATTTAGTGAGGAAATAGTGCAGGTCTAAAGCACTGAGACCACCAATTTATGGTGGCTCTTACTGTGAAGAATAGAAATCCATCCACTATCAGTTAAGGCTTTTTTCTGTTATGAATTACTACACTTGCAAAAAAATTAAATGTCAACCAGAATTGCCTAGTGTTACATAACACAATTACCACGCGAAATACTACTAAATGCTAGTAACATAAAAGTAACTACTATGCACATGTTTATAATAAAGAGGAATTTGTCATAATACTAGTATTTTCCTGAGAAAGTCAGAAATTATGCAGTGACCACAAAACTATGTAATATGATTTAAAACATGGTTGCTTCCACTTCATCATTTTGCAAAGGTAAAAGTTTTTTTACGAGCCAAATGCTTGCTAAAAAAAAATAAAATTAATTCAACTTCAGCTGTAGACCTACATGAGAAGTACCAGAAATTGAGAAAGAACAAGAGACTTAATTAAAAGCTTTGCAAAAATAAAACCCACATGGTGAATTTGAGTCTGTTTGCCAGTACTGTGCCCAAATAAATGTAGAACTTCTGAAATTAAGGTTTAAAATTAAAATGCTGACAGGCCTCCCTTTGCAAGAAACAATCCTGCTACTCATGGTCTACTAGTAAATAAGATATAAGCACAGCAGACTTTGTTTTCATACAAGTACTACAACTCTATTCAAATTCTTAGCAGCAAGTTTTTTCTTGCCTCAAAAAGGCAGCTGAAAAGGCAAAGATTTGGCTGCAAAATATTATTTGCATTGTAATGTGCAGAGATCATTTACCTAGTAGAAAATTAAGACTTCTAATAATAAAACTTATCACCTGGGAACAAGTAAGAATGGTTGAGCAGCATGAGGCAGCAAACCTGTAAAAATAGTTCAAGTCCCAAGAATACTTTAAGCCAATAGCTTACAGTTTAAAATAATTACATATTTTAATAAGAAAACCAGACATTTAATCCAGACAAAAACCTGAAAGTGCTTTCAATTAATTAGCTTTAAGGTAGCAGCATATTCACAAGCATCAGCCAAGAACCTGTATTTCCCAAATTCATTCCATACCATACTTTCAGTGATCTACCTCTAAGAAGCATTTGATGCTGACCATTCTTAGAGAAAAAGCACACAAACTATGAATTTATTCTAACAGAACAATAATACCTCTTTATAAGAAAGAAACACTTTTTTCCATCTCCTCTATTAGCCTCTTCTCCCTGGTGGCAAGAGACAGGACTAGAGGACATGGTTACAAGCTGTACCAGGGGAGGTTTAGGCTGGATATAGGGAAATATTTCTTCACAGTGTTCTCAAACATTGGAATGGTCTGCCCAGGGCAGTGGAGTCACCATTCCTGGAGATATTTAAACAGCGTGTGGACCTGGTGCTTAGGGACATGGTTTAGTGACATTCTTGAAGTGCTTGGGTCAAAGGTTGGTATAAATGGTCTTGAAGGTCTCTTCCAACCAAAGATAGTTGGTGATTATTGCATCACAATATGCAGAAGAACATGAGCTTTGAAGGAACCTGAAGTGACTCCAGTATTCATCTGGAAATGCATTTCAATTTGGCAAATGACAAAATACAGAAGTCACCATTTGATGTTGAAAATGCAGCTCTATTTTTTTGCAAACATTAAAAGAAATAACACATTTTTCTGGCATAAAATTACTTAAATGAGTCAAAGATTGACCAATAAGTTTTACTGGACTGAAAGGCGCCAACAGGTCCTTGACAGACATAAGAGTCAGTGTTACCAGAATACTAATGAAAGCTTAGTGCGAACTGGTTTAGGAGTCTGCAAATAGGATATCAGGAAAAAAACGCAAATAACTTAATTTACTCTTAGATTTTGAATGGTTTTATTTTCAGTGTCTGGCCACGTCACCTTGCAACAGAGTGAAACGAGTCATCACTGCTTATGTACAAAAAGAATTATGAAGAACTGGGGAACTGATACCTTTTGATTTATAATGCCTAACAAATCTAAGAGCTATCACTTGTCTCAGTGGCTTATGCTTTTCAGGATTAATAAGTTACATGGCTTCACATACTGTTAAAAAAACCTGAAGTGCCTTTTACCACCTTTCCTTGACGTGAAATCTCTGACCCCTGTTAAATCCAAGATAAATATTATTATGATATAATGGGCTTACTGCCAAGGGTTTAGTTCAAAGTTTGACAGTGCATCATAGCACAACACTCCTGTAAAGTATTAATAATAAAAACATAAAGAAAGTGTGGTTAACAATATGTCTGAGTAAATTACTGTGTGCTTATCAGCAATACTTGCAAAGAAAAAAAAAATCAGCTCAAAAGACAAAGCACAAGGCAAAAATATTTGTCAAAGTAGTTCTGTCCTACAAAGGAACTACAAATGAAAAATGAAAATGAAACAATCACAGAAATGAGAATCCTGAAGGATAACTATATAATGAACTTCTGTAATTTTGCTAGGAGATCTGGTAACAGTTATTTTTCCATTTAACTGACTGATGAATAGTTATATTAATCATGCATTTATTTTTCCAGAATCGTGAAACTAAGTTATAGGATTGAGTTATTAAGAATTCACTTTGAATTCTAAATTCACATAGAACTGAAGTGCAAAAAGAACACAGAAACGAAACATACATAGAATCATAGAATCAGTCAGGGCTGGAAGGGACCACAAGGATCATCTAGTTCCAATCCCCCTGCCATGGGCAGGGACACCTCACAGGGACACCTCACCTCACATACATGCTACTGTGGTATTTAAAGTAATTATAATCTGAAAAGACAATCAGAAAACCTTTTATATATACTGTTTATGATGTCTAGATGAAAAGTTTGGCAGAAGTGCACAAAAGGAGTTACTTACTTTCAGGACTTCTTTCTTGCCATTGATTAATTTCTGATGATAAAGCTTTCACTCGCGTCATTAACAAGGGAAGCTGTATAACACAAAAAGAAGCATCTCTTGAAGTATGTTGGGTTACATCAGAGTATACACCCTGTTTATACAGCAGAAAACAAAAAAGCATCTATTACAAAGACCACTTACTGTTTCAAAAGACTTAAAAAGCCACTTGCAGGGATCAAGAATAATTTTTATTGGTTTTTTTTTCAATGAAGTCAGAAGTACTCCCAGTTCAGAATCATCAGCAAAACTTACTAATAGTGCATGCAACTCCTTCACCTACATCACAGATAAACATACCAAGGCCCTAGAACTGAACCCTAAAGAACACTGCTGGTGACTGGTTGCCAAATAGATGTAGCCCCCATTCACTACAACCTTTTAAGCCCCACCCTTCTGCACCATACACTCGCTCGTCCCACAGCTGAAGAATTTGTGCAGAAGGATGCTTGTGAGGTACAGCACGAAAAGCCTTACTAACATCTGGAAAAAGTACATTCACTGCCTTCCCTTCATTCACTAGGCTGGTGATCTTATCACAGAAAGATACCAAACTAGTTAAACAGGACTCCCTTCCCTTTGTGAACCCGTGCTGATTGACTGTGCTGATGATCATGTGATGTCTTTCAAGAGCACCCAGTGTGATCTTCTCCATAGTTTTTCCAGGTATTGAGGTCAGACTAACAGGTCTGTAGTTGCCTGGGTAAATTCAAGTGGCTGTGTTAGGGCTGCAGTAAGATCCCACAAAAGGTGCTCACAGAGGATATAACATGACCTGTTTTCCTCTTCTCCCTGTTTTCTGTCATGAAATGAAATCTTAATTTAATCTTCATTTTTCCACCTCCATTTAATCATTGCCCTGCCATGACAGTTTAAGAACAGCATCTCAGAAGTGTTCAGAAGTGTTATGTTGTGCTTCAATAAAGCTGCAAACAAACACAAAATCCCCTCAGTCTCCATGCATTAAAATAAAAAAAAAAAAGAAATTATTCTTACTTATAGGTTCTGACCAGAGTCCTAAAATGAGAAAAGGATTGTATTTTATGCATTTGAATATGCATTTGAACCTTCATTTATTCTGATTAAATAATAATTTAGAACACGGTGATCAGTGCTAGTAATTACAGATTAGTCCAACATCTAAATATATTCAGCAGCTACCTCTCTGAAAAGCAATATTCTTTGTTAATTATTCAGTCAAGTGTATTGAACTAAACATCTGAATACTCTTACATATTTCAGCCAACCAGCCCAGTGTTTAACTATTAATTCTTTCCAAATTTGGGTTCTCATATCTTCAAATTCTATATTAAAGGTTTCTATTTAGAATTTACAACTACTAAAAAGTGAGACAGTATTGCCTTTTTACACTTCCCCCCAAAATTTGAGGGCTACAACTCACATTCATGCACTCAGCATCACTCATTTCACTTCTAATGGAACACATCAGTCTCCTAATGATATCCACAAACGGAACCACCCTAATTTGCAATCACAAAGTTCAGTAGTAAAACTAAAGGGATCTATGTAGAGCTTCACACATTATATACACACGCTGATTAGGAAATAGACCAAATGGGTACTGAAGGGAAGCCCTGGTTCTCAGCCACTCTAGTATCTGTTGGAGGAACAACAGAGCTAGGCATCATCAACCCAGGATGCTTCTAGAATGCATTGATAATAATTTTTTCAGGACAGAGGAGCCAACACAAAAAGGTGCTATGCTGGATCTTGTTCTCACCAAGGTGGGACTGGTGGGCAACATGAATTACAGATTCACAGAATTAACCAGGTTGGAAAAGACCGTTGAGATCATCAAGTCCAATCTATCACCCAACACCATCTAATCAACTAAACCATGGCATTAAGTGCCTCATCCAGTCTTATTTTATACACTTCCAGAGATGGTGATTCCACTACCTCCTTGGGCAGCCTATTCCAATGGCAAATCACTCTTTCTGTGAAAAATTGCTTCCTAACATCCAGCCTAAACCTTCCCTGGCACAGCTTGAGACTGTGTCCCCCTGTTCTGTCACTGGTTGCCTGGGAGAAGAGACCAACCCCCTACAACCTCCCTTCAGGTAGTTGTAGATGGCAATAAGGTCTCCCCTGAGCCTCCTCTAAGGGCAACGAGGCTGAGGGAGCTGGGGTTGTTCAGCCTGGTGAAGAGGACTTTCTTCACAGAGAGGGTGATTGCCCATTGGAATGGGCTGCCCAGGGAGGTGGTGGAGTTGCTGACCCTGGAGATGTTCAAGAGAAGACTGGATGAGGCACTTAGTGCCACGGTCTAGTTGATTGCTTCAGGCTGGGTGATCGGTTGGACTGGATGATCTTGGAGGTATCTTCCAACCTGGTTGATTCTATGATTCAGGCTAAACAACCCCAGCTCCCTCAGTCACTCCTCACAGGCCTTGTGCTCTAAACTCCTGACCAGCTTTGCTGCCTGTCTCTGGACATGTTCAAGCAACTCAACATCTTTCTTAAACTGAAGGGCCCAGAACTGGACACAGTACTCAAGGTGTGACCTAATCAGCGCTGAGTACAGGGGTACAATGACCTCCCTGCTCCTGCTGGCCACACTGTTCCTGATACAGGCCAGGATGCCATTAGCCTTCTTGGCCACCTGGGCACACTGCTGGCTCATGTTCAGGCGGCTGTCAATCAGTACCCCCAGGTCCCTCTCTGCCCGGCTTCTCTCCAGCCACTCTGTCCCCAGCCTGTAGCACTGCATGGGGTTGTTGTGGCCAATGTGTAGAACCTGGCACTTAGATGTGTTAAATCTCATGTCATTGGACTCTGCCCATCTGTCCAGCCTGTCAAGGTCCCTCTGCAGAGCCCTCCTACCCTCTAACAGATCAACACCTGCTCCCAGCTTGGTGTCATCTGCAAACTTACTGGTGATGGACTCAATCCCCTCATCCAGATCACCAATAGACATATTGAACACTGATCTCTGTGGAACACCACTAGTGACAGGCTGCCAACTGGAAGTGGCACCATTCACCACCACTCTCTGGGCTCAGCCCTCCAGCCAGTTCTTAACCCAGCACAGAGTGCACCTGTCCAAGTGTGGGCTGCCATCTTTACCAGGAGTTTGCTATGGGGGACAGTGTCAAAGGTCTTGCTGAAGTCCAGGTAGACTACATCCACAGCTTTCCCCACATCCACCAGGTGGGTCATCTCATCATAGAAGGAGATCAGGTTGGTCAGGCAGGACCTGTCCCTCCTAAATCCATGCTGGCTGGGCCTGATCCCTTGGCCATCCTATAGGTACTGTGTGATTGCACTCAATATGACCTGTTCCATAGTCTTGCCTGGCACTGAGGTCAGGCTGACAGGCCTGTAATTCCCTGGCTCCTCCTTCCAGCCCTTCTTGTGGATGGGCATCACACTGGCCAGCTTCCAGTCATCTGGGACCTCTCCAGTGTTGAAAAATGAGGGAGAGCAGTTTAGCGAGCTCAACCGCCAGCTCTCTCATTACCCTAGGATGGATCCCATCCAGTCCCATAGACTTACGGGGATCCAAGTAGCTCTGCAGGTCTCTAACTGCTTTCTCCTGGCTTACAGGGGCACTATACTGCTCCCTGTTCCATCCGCCAACTCAGGAGGCCAGTTGTCCTAAAGACAACCTGTCCCACTATTGAAAACTGAGACAAAGCAGGCATTAAGTACCTCTGCCTTTCCTTGTCTTTTGTTACTATATTCCCCTCCATGTCCACTAAGAAGTGGAGGTTGTCCTTGCCCTTCCTTTTGCCATTAATATCTTTATGAAAAACATTTTTATTGTCCTTCAAAGCAGTGACCAGTCTAAGTTATAACTGGACTTTTGCCTCTCTAATGTTTTTCCTACATGACCTAGCAACATCCTTAAACATTTCCTGGGTTACTTCCCCTTTCTTCCAAAGGTGACACACCCTCTTTTTTCCCCTTAATTCCTTCAGAAGCTCATTGCCCATCCAGGTCAGCCATCTCCCTGTTGACTTATCTTCCAGCACATTGGGACAGCCTGTTCCTGTACCTTCAAAAGTTCTTCCTTGAAGAAGGTCCAGCCCTCCTGGACCCCTTTGTTTTTGAGGGCTGTTTACCAAGGTACCTTCTGAGTTAGTTCCTTCTGAATTAGTTCATTTAAAATGTAAACAATCCATAAGCCATTGAAAAATCAGTCAAAGCATGAAATTAAATTCTGCATAGCAAAGCTGGACAGCAAGGGGACTACAGAAAATCTGGAAGTATTCATAGCTATTATGTCAACATGTGGCTGTTTTTTTATTTGGTGTTTAGCTCAAGTTGTGTTCTCCTCTATCCCTCTAACGTCAGTGATGGACAAGGGAACATTTAGGAAGAGCCAAGAGGTCAATTCATGGCTCTGGGGCTGGTGTCATCAACAGGGCTTTGGGTTCTACAATCACAGCTCCGTTTACAAGGTACCAGAGCTGCAAACACCTAATGGGATGCACTTGTCCCAGAGTGGGAAAAGGATCCTGGGGCAGGAATTGGCAGGGCTCATTGATAGGGCTTTAAACTAGATTTGAAGGGGGAAGGGGTTAATAGTCTCCTGCTGGCCAGTGACAAACAGAAGGGCAGCTCACCAGAGGCAGAGGGATGGAGAGCTAGTGAGGGCTCTCAACTTGCTGCCCTGAGGCAAGCCACGAATGATGCACCAGGACACTGTGGAAATCAAGGGGAATTGGCACAAGAGGAGGACAGGGCCAGCCCAGCTGAAGTGCCTCTATGCAAATGCACTCAGCTTGGGCAACAAACAGGATGAATTAAGGGCCACTGTGCCGCTGGGATGCCATGACATAGTGGCTATTACTGAAACTTGGTGGGATGATACCATGACTGGAATGTAGAGATAGATGGGTACAAGCTCTTTAGGAAGGATAGGCAGGGAAGGAGAGGAGGAGGTGTTGCCCTCTATGTCAGTGACCAGCTGGAATCAGTGGAGCTCCACCTGCGAAAGGCTGATGATCTGGTTGAGAGTGTATGGGTTAAAATGGGTATATTAATGGTAAAAAGAAGCCTAGGGAAGGTGTGGGCCCCCTCAGAAACGAAACAGGTAAAATGGTCACAAGTGACCTGGAAAAGGCTGAGGTTCTCAATGACTTCTTTACCTCAGTCTTCACTGCAAGGGCCTCTGGCCACACTCCTGGAATAGTTGTGGAAGCTAATGGCAAGAACCAGAAGGAAGAACTGCCCATCATAAGTGAAGATCAGGTTTGTCATCACCTGAAGAACCTGAAAGTGTTCAAGTCCATGGGACCCAACGGGATACACTCACGGGTACTGAGAGAACTGGCAGATGAGGTTGCTAAACCCCTCTCTATTATACTCCAAAAGTCCTGGCAGTCTGGGGAAGTCCCCACTGACTGGAAAAGGGGAAACATTACTCCCATTTTCTAAAGGGTAAGAAGGAAGAACCAGGGAACTGCAGGCCAGTCAGTCTCACCTCTGTGCTTGGTAAGATCATGGAGCAGATCCTCCTGGAGGCACTACTGAGAAGAATAGTGAAGAGGTGATTGGGTACAGTCAGCATGGGTTTACCAAGGGCAAATCCTGCCTGACAAACCTGGTGGCCTTCTATGAACAGGAGACAACATTAATAGATGAGGGGAGAGCAACTGATGTCATTTACCTGGACCTGAGCAAAGCCTTCGACACTGTCCTGCACCACATCCTGGACTCCAAACTGGTGACACATGGGTTTGATGAGTGGACCATGAGATGGATAAAGAATTGGTTTGATGGCCACACCCAAAGAGTGGCTGTCAATGGGTCCATGTCCCAGTGGAGGCCACTGACAAGCGGAGTCCCTCAGGGATCAGTCCTGGGACGAGTCTTGTTCAACATCTTTGTCAGTGACCTGGACAGAGGCATTGAGTGCACCCTCAGCAAGTTTGCTGATGACACCAAGCTGTGTGGTGCAGCAGACATGCTGGAGGGAAGGGATGGCATCCAGAGGGACCTGGACAGGCTGGAGAGGTGGCTACAAGCCAAAGCTTGATTTAGATTGGAACCAAACTAGATTTAGATTGGACATTTTACCACAAGGATGTGTGTGGGCAACTGGGAAGACTGGGGGGATTGGGAGGGGACTCACCTGCCTCTCCTGCCTCATTGGAGAGGGACCTGCCTCAGTTCCTCCCTATCTCTTAGGTTTCTTCCTTTTTCCAGGTGACAAAAGAGCATGGGATCCCCTGCTTCTTGTGCCACCCACACTTGCCGACCCTCCCCCAGAGAAGGCAGAGACAGACTCCCGAAGTCTATCTCCTCTTCGTATCCCTTTATAGTCCTTAGCCTCGCAACTTCTTCCTTCAGCTCAGCCACCAGGCTGAGAAGATCACAGGATCACAAGATTTTAGGGGTTGAAAGGTACCTCCGAAGATCATCGAGAACAACTCCCCTGCCAGAGCAGGACCATAGAATCTAGCACAGGTCACACAGGAACACATCCAGATGGGTCTTGAAAGTCTCCACAGAGACTCCACAACCTCCCTGGGGAGCCTGTGCCAGTGCTCTGTGACCCTCACAGTGAAGAAGTTCTTCCTCATGTTGAGGTGGAACATCCTGTGCTGTAGTTCATATCCATTAACCCTTGTCCTATCACAGGGTGTTACTAAGAAGAGCCTGTCCCCTCCCTCTTGACACCCAGCCCCTTATTTATTAAATAGCCCTTTTTATTTATTAAATCCCCTCTCAGTCTTCTCCAGAATAAACAGCCCCAGGTCCCTCAGCCTCTTCTCATAGGGCACATGCTCCAGTCCCTCAATCATCCTGGTAGCCCTCCATAAGACTCTCTTGAGTAGATCCCTGTTCCTCCTGAACTGGGAAGCCCAAAAATGGACACATTATCTCACTAGGGCAGAGTAGAGGGGGAAGGGAACCTTCCTCAATCTGCTGGACACACTCCTCTTAATGTACCCCAGGATCCCATTGGCCTTCTTGGCCACAGGGCACATTGTTGTCCCTTGGATAACTTGTTATCCACCAGGACTCCCAGGTCCTTCTCCACACGACTGCTCTCCAGCAGATCACCTCCTAACCTGTACTGGTGCAGTTTATTATCTCTTCCCTGATGCAGGACTCTGAACTTATCCTTGCTGAACCTCATTAGGTTCCTCTTTGCCCAGCTCTCCAGTCTGTCCAAGTCTGATTAAATGGCTGCACAGCCTTCAGGCATATCAGCCAAGCCTCCCAGTTTGGTATTATTAGCAAACTTATTGATTAGACACTCTGTCCCCTCATCAATGCCATTCACCTGCTAACATCTAATACTTCTGTTGTCTCTAACCCTCCATTGCAAGTGTGAGACTCCAGCGCTCACCACAGCCAGGGGTCTGGACACCTACATGTCTGCTCAGAACCTCTGTCTGGGTATCGACAGTTCCTCTGACAATGACCCTGAGCCTGGCTGTAACCATAGCTGGATCTCTATCACTGACTGACTTCAGGGTCTGCTGGGACACACCCAGATAACTTACCTTGCTGAATGACCTTGCTCAGTGTGCAGGGGTCACAGACCCCAAGGAGCTGTGAACAGCTGCAGCACCCCCTGGAGAACCCACAATCACTTCTTGATTGCCCTGTGCTGTGTACCTGTGGCACCCTCCCAGAGACTTCTTATCAGCTGATCAACGATGGGTGCTGGTTCCACCCACAAGGGTAGCTGGTGGACAGTGCTGACCTCTGCAGCAGATGGCCCCTTGGTGTGTTAATGCCTTGTTTAGATTTAAGGTGGGAGGTGCTGGTTCCACCCATTCTAGCTCAGCAGCCTGCCCACAAGCTGCCAGCCCCAGGCACAGTAAAGCTGTTTTTCCCGGTTTCAAAAAGCCCTAAAAAAGAGCTTTTGGCTACAGATCCCCTGACCAGCACAGCCTTACCTGCACTGAAGTTGATCTCTGCAGCTTTGTTTCTATTCTCAATCTCCTTCTTGGAGTGAGGCCCAAAACCGAACACAGTATTTGAGGTACAAAATCTGCTGAGTACAGAGGGCTAATCCCTAGTTCTGCCGGCCACACTGTTCTTTACACAGGCCAGGATGCTGTTGGTCGTCTTGGCCATCTGAAGAAACTGCTGGTTCATAGGCCATCGATCAACATCCCTGAGTTTCTTAGGTTTTCAGCCACTCCTCCCCAAGCCTGTAATGTTGTATGGGGTTGTTGTGACCTAAGTGCAGGATCCAGTTCTTGGCCTTGTCAAAGCTCATGCATTGTCCTCAGCCCATTCATCCAGCCTCTTCAGTTCTCTCTGTAAAAACCTCCCTAACCCTCAAGAAGGCCAGTGCTTCCCCTCAGCTTGGTGTCATCTGCAAACTCGCTGAGGGTGCACTCAATTCCCTCTTCCAAATCATCAATGAAGACATAAACAGAACTGGCTCCAAAACTGAGCCCTGGGGAACACCACTTGTAACAGGCTGCCAACGGGATTTGACTCTGCTCACTGCCAATCTTTGGGCCCAAATCCTGTCACATCCCAATATTAACAGGACCACCTGTAACCTTTTTTGCTATAGATAAATACAACTTTTCAGTATTTGTTAGAAATATACTTCAGAATACAGCTTCAAAAGTTAGTCCACTCTAAAGGTGACAGCTTTACACTTAAGTGAAGATAATTTAGATTCCTTCTTTTGGAAACAATCTCTTTACAGAAAACTAAGTATTTTATGGAAAAAAAAATACTGTCTTACCATGGCATCTGAGTTTAGCAGTGTTTCTCTTCCTTGAAGCACTGTCTTGATTTGGTGCTTAGTAGAAAACAAACAAGACATAAGCAATGTAAGAAAGAAACAGAATGCTTTCAAATTCCAACAAAAGTTGTTTAATATAGGAATAAAATTTTGACTTGGTCCTACAACATCCCTCACAGCTAATCCAGAACAGCATAGTACCAATAGTAGAATTTCAATTAACTTAAAAGTAGAAAATTAGCAACTATAAAAAGATGTACGATTTGAGGAAAAAGGCAAGTTATGAGAGAAAAGTTGATGTGGGGAAAGATGCTGAGCAGATGAACACGAGAAACTGGGAAGACAAGGCACAGACGAGAAGTTAACTCATTGCTACTACTCTGTCTCTTCAAACAAAGCAATGACATTATAATACATGTTTTCAGTTCTAATTTATTTAAGGCAATATACTGTACACTTCAGAAATGGTCTGATCTTTAGAAGAGTACTATGTCATCAAGACATTTCAGGACTGCAACAGAATGCAAATCAAATCCGAAATTCAGGCCACCACAGATATCAAAGGCTTCAGCAGGAGACACCTGCAAATTTCTTTCTTGTTTTACAATTGTCAGCAATTTAACCTGCCTCATGACAGGCCAGGATGTATTCTATTATAGCAGTACTTTTGAAATGAGAGGCAACAGACAAACTGGAACAGAGGAAGTTCCACCTTGACACAAGAAAAAAAATTCTTTACAGTGAGGGTGATGGAGCACTGGAACAGGCTGCTCTACCCATGACAGCTGCCCAGAGAGGCTGTCGAATCTCCTTCTCTAGAAACTTTAAAAAAACAGCTGGACATGTTCCTGTGTGTAGCCTGCTCCAAGTGATCCTCCTTTGGCAGGGAGGTTTGACTTATTTCCAGAGGCCCCTTCCAAACCCTACCTGCGATTCTCTGACTCAATTGTACTCAAAACATTCTATCTTCATTTCTAAGCTGAAAATTCATACTCTCTGAAGTTCTGTTAACAACTTAATACAGTACTTCAGAAACCCAGACACAGGAATCCCTACCACTTATTCAATACTAAGGTAAGTTTACATGTAACAAAAAAAAAAAAATCCTATGAGCCTTTTTACATCTAATTCTGTAAAGTCACTGTGCTGTGCAATGTCTAGACGAAGTTTGGAAGAATTTTTACTTCAGTTTTTCATCATTTTAGAATCAAAGTATTAAAACTGAGAATTCAAACAAATAGCATATAAATACCACATAAAACTGAGTCAAGTTCAAAATATACTTTAGGACAGCAAGTTTTCATAGACACAGCAGAATCTTACAGATTGCATGGTGTTCCCTCAGAACTGTTAAAACATTCACTTTCCTGGGATTCCCAAAATAAAATAACCCACCCTAAAATGTAATTATTACCATACTGAATCCTATGTTGAAATAAATTTTACTCCTGAGGATGCAACTGTCACTTTGTGTGAGTGTATGCTAACATTGTTGTGTTACCCACTTTTCCCTCCCATTTTCCCTTGCTTTCCTTTAAGATCAAAGAACTTGTGAACAGCAGCTGAATCCTACCTTGCATGATGCTAAGGAGAGAAGGATCTCAAGTCTCACTTTTCTGATACTTTTGTAATACTGTGTGCTGGGGCACACCCATCCTGGATGGGGCTGAGAAGAACCCAACCCCAGGTGGACAAAAGGAATTTAATCTGGGGAGGGCTTGGCCCCTCCCCTGCTGGGAGAAGGTGGCCCCCTGACTCAGAAGTGGTCTATTCCACTTCCCCTTCCTGTCCAGCAAGCCTATAAAAGGGGAGGGGGGGGTGGGGGGGAATACCTTGCGGCTGTGCCCTTTTTCCTGCCTCGTCTGCTGGAGAGTACTTTCTGCTGCAGTTGCTGTCACTGTCTCCTGCACCGGACCACGTGGCTGGGGCCCTTTCTCTCTCTCAACTGAATCCACCGACATCCAGGGGAACACAAGGCCATCCAGGCTTGGTTTATATATATTTTTTCCCACTTACCCTCATCCCTCACGTCTGTGAACCCCCCCCGTTACTGATATATATATATGTAAAATTTTTTTTTCCTTTCCCTTTTGTGAAAGCAGAAAAAAATTTACTCCTCCTACTTCCAAACCGACTTCAGAATATTTCTTTCACGATTTTTTTTTTCCCCCTACCCCTTTTTTTTTCCTTTCTTCTCTCTCTCCACCCTGCCGAGAAAAAAGGGAGAGGGGCAGGGGGAGGAATTTATTATCATTTGAGCTCCTAAACTCAAAGCTCAAACTAGCACATACTGCCAGAGCACAAATAAGGTATTTAATCTTCCCTAGTTTTAACATACACACCCATTCTGTTGAACTAAATCATAGCATCAGCATAGTGTAAACACAGTTGGACACTGGAAGGCATTTTTCACCCCTGCCAGCCCACGTTTCTAACTTCAGCCTTTCTACAGTACTTCCCCCCCCCCCTCCCCCGGCACCCTCCCTCGTTTTATTGCAGTGGTTTCTTTGGAGGGGCTTAGGCAGGCATGCAGTGAAAGACTGGAAGGTGAACAAAAAAGAAACCCACAACCCACAAACAAAAAACCCAAATACTGAGGAAAGTTTACAACAAATCTAGACTGTCACCTGTGATTTGCATACCTCTTGCATCTGATTCCAAAGAGTCTCACATTCACTCAAGAGTTCTTCCATGTTATCTGCAGGATCAGCTTTGTCACTGCCGCTCTCTGACAAATTTTCAGTCTATTAACAAGCAAACAGTACAACTATCATTTAGATCTACAATAATTATTAACAGGTTACTGAACATAACCTGCTACATGAGGTCAAACACATAATACAGCAATCCTGCTGAATCCAAATGTTTATGTCAACACCTCTACATTTCTGGACAGCACCCAATTATTCATTAAAATCAGTTAACTATTACTGTAGTAAACTGTTACTGTTAACTATTAGTGTAGTAAAATTTGAAGACACTAGTAATTTTTTTAAAATCAAATCATCAAGTTCTATATTTTCAAAACAGCTTTGATTATCTGCAACAATAGGTTTTATTTTCTGAAAACTTTATTAAAGAAATTCAATTTACAAAGCTACGATTTTGTTCCATATATCTACAAAGCTCTTAAGCAGTTACTTCTGCTCTGTTTTCCAGTAAGCAACCTAATTATTTCTCTTTATGACAGCCTGGATTCAGAATCTTTTTCATTAAAAAAATAAAATGTCCTGGAGGTTACATTTAATCCCGGTTAAGTCTATAGAAAGATACATGAATGCCAATAGCAGTTAAGAGGGAAAAGCAATAAGGGCCAAAACGGCAAAGTGAAGTTTTTTTTAAGGTAAAGCAACCAACAGGTACTTCCCAGATGTACAACATGCATTAAGTATTTAAAAAATACTTAAACAGATTTCTAAGTGCAAATACATAGGTATTGAAATGTTCAAAAATACAAGGATCTAAGGAAAACATAAGTATCTCTGTCATCTTAATGATGTGCAAACTCCTAACTCAATCTTTTGTTAATTTTCAGAACAAAACCTCACCAGAGAAAGTTACATTGAAAATTCATTTAAGAGGAATGAAATACTCAACTAGTACCTCCAAAGTTTAAGTATCCTGTAGCAGAGTGAAGAAAAAAACCCAGAATCTCTCATTGAGCACTGAAAGCATTCTAGAGAACTGAAAGGTAACAATACTTCTACTTCCTGACTAATTAATTGCATAAATAATTAAACACTAGAAAATCTGAATTGCTGTGATCTGATATGGTCTAATGAGTGCAGATTTTGCAAGGAAAATCATTACCTTCTCAAGAGTCTTCACATGTCTCCATAACATAAAAGAGAACTAGTTCACATAATTTGATAAGACTTCTGACATGCCTCCAGTGAAGTCGCCCACAGAAGTTTAACAAAGAAGGCAAGTTTTCTTGAGGTGCAATGTTTGCACCGTTTTGAGACTGTAAAGTATTGGGCTATTACACACACACCCCGCCTTCCTGGAGTATATAGCACAAAAGGCAACCCAAAAAAAAATTAAACTGTTACAATTCTATTATTGTTATCCTTTAAAACGTCCATGAATGACCTCGCACAAAGTTTTACAGTGTATATATTACCAGGAGACACTACAGGCCTCTGTAGCACAAGCCAAATCGACTTGTGGTCCCAAATAAAGTGTACACATAGAAATGCCACGTTCAGCTGTTCTTCCTTGTAGCTTGCAGTTTTGCCTATTTCTCTATGGTAAAATGATTTATTTGTACACCATACCTGAAAACTGAACGGTTATTTTTGCATACCGTTAATATTAACGCATTCGATTTCCAGCAATTCTTCATTCTCACTTTTGAACTATGTAACTAGATTTTAAAAACATGTCAAGGGACAAGAGCGTACTGTAGGCTCTCAGCTAGCCAAGCAAATAGGTAGGTGTTATAGGAAATTTTTATGTCACATACAGAACGACCAACTACCGATAGAAATTTACAGCTAGGAAAAGAAAACAAAAACAGCCCGGAGAAAGCTCATGGTTGGGAAGGCGGGGACAGGGTGGGGGAAGAACGAACACCGGGAGTTCACCCTCGGAAGAATAAAAGCTGAGTACAAATAACACCATCAGAAGTTATCAAGGAGCTCCCATGCTTCTTGACATAAATCCCAGAACTACACCAGCGACAAGAGAGTATCCTAAAAGTGTTACTCCTCACAGGCGAGGCCTAAAGACAAACTTTTCCTGTGCCGGAGCCAGAGGGCACGGCCGAGAGCGCCCGGCCCGCTCCGCTCCCTTCCCAGCAGCGCTTCAGGCCTAACGGCCGTCAGTCCCCTCGGAGCGCCTTGACCGTCTGCATGCACAGCCGAGGAGCGGCTCCGCTCAGTCGGTTAAACCTGCGAGCTTTACTGGAGCTAGCGGCCGCTCACTTTCCCACCCTTTACCATTGTGGCGCGGCCCCACGCTGTCCGCTTCTCGCTGTCTGCCTCTCGCTGTCCGCCTCTCGCTGTTCGCCTCTCGCTGTCCGCTTCTCGTTCTCCGTTTCGCGCGCTCCACAGTCATTGGCTGCACCTGACATCGTCACTTTTCAAGAGCCCAGCACGGGGTGTGGCGGCGGGAAGAGTCTAGGAGAAGTGACGTTTGCAGCATGGCGTCGGCCGACACGGAGCGTAAGCGAAAACAGCATGATGCGGAGGAGAGCGACGAGACGGCGGCAGCAGAGGAGGATGAGGAAGAGCGCTGGGTCGGGCCGCTCCCAGGAGAGGCCGCGCAGACGAAAAAGAGAAGAGGTAATGGGGAGGCGGGTAGGGAGGCGTCCATGTTTCTGACCCAGGCTGCATCTCGAGAAGCGGGATCGGCCCTAGGGCCAGGCCCCGCCGGGAATGGGAGCGCGGCCCTGGTGTTAGGGCAACTGGGCCGCGGCGGGAGGTCCCCCCGCAGCCTGTGGCGTGGGGCGGTAGCGGGCAGAAGCCCATTTCTCGTTCGTGGAATGACCCAGCTCTGCTGGGACCCCTCGGGTATAGCATTAAAGGCCGAGATGACTTCAGGCGAAGTGGCTCGGCGTTGCGGCAGCTGCATTGCTGAAGCTGTATTGCTTGTAGTGGTGAAGTTAACTGTCTTCCTCATCAGTGCGCTGAGGTGAAGGAGTAGGAGGAGCCTATGGGTTGTGTTTTGGCAACGGTATTTGTATCCGGCAGCTTATAACTTTGCGTATCACTGTAGCGTAAATGTCAGTTTACACAGATAGGTACCAACTATTCAGTAACAAATGCCATTGTACAGGTATCAATAGTTAAGATTGTAAAAATCAGAGACAAAAGCAGAAAATCAGATTATTTTAGGTGGGCTAGATGAACAATGAACTAGATAGGTAGCACTTATGATTTAAACTTTGATACCTGTATGGAACCTTGAATCTCATAATAACAACAGAGATACATAGGGGTTTGGAAGAAAATGAGGCGCAGATTGTCTTGTTTTCACTGGCACAATAACTTAAGTAGTTGTGTTCATGTTTTTTTGTATATTTGCAGACATCCAAGGCAATAGTTGCCTTAAAAGGAGGCATTTTATGGGTTAAAGCAGTGTCTGAGTGACTTTGGTTTACCTAGAATCTGTTAAGTCTGAGTGCAAAGCCACACTAGAAATTTTTGCCTGGCATAGTCTTGATTAAAATGGGAGTAAACTATGCAAGTGTAAATAAGGGGAGAACAGAAGTTAGATGTACTTCTGTGAAAAACAAACAAAAAAATGCATTTTCTTTTTATTCTATTTAGTTCTTGAATTTGAACACATTTACCTTGAAAATCTACCATGTGCTTCGATGTATGAACGCAGTTACATGCACAGAGATGTCATTACGCATGTAGCATGTACTAAGTAAGTGTCTTCTTTTTTTCCCCGCTGTTCCCATGGTCAGACGTGCATCTGCAAAAAACATTTCAGCAGAACTGCGCAGACTGAGGAATGTCTGCATTTAGCCTGTATCTGGAGCTCAGCTATAGCAGTTGCTCTGCCATCCAATAGTCCCTCTCCATCAGAGAAAAGAGTATTGGGAAAAGGGGAAGAGACCTGAGAGCTGAAATGAGAACAAATTTGATGAAACAGCCAAACTACCATCAGTTCAAATATAAATTACACAAAGTTATACTCAGCTCGGTGAATGAATGATGGTCACAATAAATATGAAAACAGGGCCAAGAGGAGCCCATACAGGAAGCCTCCCATCTTCAGCAAACTTCCCCCTTTATAATGAGTGTAAAGTTCATGGTATGGGATTCAGCTGCCATGGCAGACTTGAAACTGCTAATGTTCCAGTGAAGCCAGGATCAGAAGGTAGCTTTCTTCTCTTCTATGTGTGTATATATACATGTACGTACATACATACACGCACCTACACACATGTATTAGTAAACAGTAACTACTGTGAAACTAGACCTGAGAATAGGAGTAAAATTTACATGATCAAAAATGATAGTAGGATATATTTCCTGAGTTAAGGCTGTTCAATTCTCATAGATTAAGCCAGACTGTATTAAAATCTCTTCTCCAGGAGTGATAGTAGCCATTCAGACAGATTGTTGCAGCCTGTTTAAAGTTCATTTTCTACACAGCATTTACTGCCCAGTGTGAAAGTGTGTGTCCTTTTTTTTGTGTGTGTGTGTTATTTTTCTTATTTAACTGTAGGACAGATTTTATCATAACAGCCAGTCATGATGGACATGTAAAATTCTGGAAAAAAATAGAAGAAGGGATTGAATTCGTTAAACACTTCCGGAGTCACCTAGGTGAGAACTTTTTTTTACTACTCTAAAGGACCTCACTTTCTCCTCTCCTTTCTTCTTATTTTTTCTGAAGAGAGAGTTCTGAGCTTTATTGACTGTAGTCAGGGTTCAAGTGATTTATCCTATCTATCCTATCCTATCTATCCTATCCTATCTATCCTATCCTATCTATCCTATCCTATCTATCCTATCCTATCTATCCTATCCTATCTATCCTATCCTATCTATTCATCTTCCTTCATTCCCCTGTTCTGTTACATTTTGCCTCCAAATGCATAAGGGGTGAGAATAAAATATGTGGAACTCCTTCTGCACAGATTCTCTACATCCTTTGCATTGCCTTGTGCCCTAGCTGTGGGGAGAACATTTAGGTCATGAAGAAACTGCCTATTTAAGAATAAGTGAATAAGGGATGTAACAGGATACATAAAATCCAGAGAAGTTTTAAAGGATGCTAGAACTCTAAGTAAGATTGCCTTCATCCCTTACATATTTAATTTCTTTTCTCTTGTGGTACTGAAAAATGAGTTACTTTCATCTGGAATTACTGCTTTTGTAGCGTAAATCCTGTATCGTGGTCATGATCATCAGATGAATTGCAATTAAAAATAAATAATTTTAAACCAATTTTCTGAGTTAGTAAGTCCATATAGGTCTTCTGTACTATGGAAAGAATTAAATAGGCTGGACAGAAAACTAGGTTTGCATTGCTGTTATAAATTATTATGTGCCTGATTGGAAAAAAGAGTTTGATAAGTGGACAACTACAATAAGAAAATATGTAATGATAGACAGTAAAAGTACTGTTTCTTTTTAGAGTTAGAAAAACACGTGATGATGTGTTCTTTATCAGCCTCTCATTATATACAGAAACAAAATGTGAAAACAAAGCCTTAACAAGCCAAAGTGTTCTGAAAAATTCAATTGCAGAGCAATTTTGAACGTTATGTGTGTTTATGGCAGGATTGTAATAAACCACGGAGTTCTACTGCTTTTTGCTTTTTTTTTGAGATGCAAGTGGAAGACTACACCATTTCTTACTATATAGTAGTGGTGTTCTCAATTATTTGAAATTAGCTTTTTAAAATTAAAATAGTTGCACATACAGAGTCTAAACAGTGTTGCTTTGTGGGGTTTATTCTTTTGTTTTCTGTTTGTTTTTAATTGCAGTCAATTTTTTTTTAAGTCAAGTGAAGAAAGCTGATAAACAGGTTTAAACCTTGTTAGTTTTTCTTCCTGTGAAATCAAAGGGTGTCCTTTTCTTGTGTCTTAATAGCATGCTAACTTTTTTAATAGGTGTTATTGAGAGTATTGCCATTAGTTCAGAGGGAGCATTATTCTGTTCAGTTGGAGATGACAAAGCAATGAAGGTGTTTGATGTGGTCAACTTTGATATGATCAACATGCTGAAACTTGGGTAAGTTTCAAGACGTAGATCTTGAAAATATTTGTTTGGGATTTTAAATGGGGGGTTATTCAATAAAAGTCAGTTGATAATTTGGGGGGATTGAGCTTTTCCATCCCCCCCATTCAGTTGAATCTGAGTAACTTGCATTATCCAAAACGCATCTGGTGGCTGAAGACTACCTGACTGAGTAGAAAAATTTATGAACCTGTATGTGCAGCACCTGAGCAAAGTAGGCCTGTGCAAATCCTCAGTGCCAAATACTATGCACAGAAATGTGTTTCCTCAAAATACTTGGCTAGGCATATTGTGGTGGTGGTGTTCCTTGGCACTGAATTAAAAAGAATGTAGTTCCAGACTAATAATTCCAGTATAGAAGGAATTTGACCCGTCTTAGTTGTTGTCATAGCAACAGAAAGTTCCTTCTTGCCTTTGAAAGAATGCTGTTATTTTCTTTAGTCTTACTGTTGGATTGGTTACATTGTTCATAGCTAAAGAATCTGGGAGAAACAAGAATGGGTGTTACTGGAATTACAACAATACCAGAGGAAAACAAGCCCTGCACTGTTACAAGGGTAGGTTTGCAGGGTTGGATGATCACTAAATGCTGTACCAAGAATATTAAAAATACTGATGTTTCTACAAGCATTTTAATATTGAAAATTTTACTCTTCATAGTCTACTATTTGTTGGTTAGTTGTGAAGCTGAACAGAAATACTAACTCTGGAGGGAAACAAAAAGCTTTTCAAAAGCCTATATGAAATCTCATGTTATCTACTTTGCTGTTTATAATTTTAGTTTTATCCTCCAGATAATGTATGTAGCCTATAGAAATTGAGTCCTTCTTGACTGTCTGCTGTGGAGAAATTCCAGTGAGCATTAGTCTTTTGGTTTTGCTAGTATTTTCTACGTAGCTGATTATTTTTTCAGAGATAATTGGGTTTTACTTGAAGTGAATCCTTCATTAAAGAAGAGTATATAGCTATAATGTAGTCGTCCCGAGCAGCCTTTTAAAACTTCGGATTTGTTGCTGTGTCTTTTTTTTGGGCGGATAGTTTTGTTGACGTCACAGAGAATTTTTTTTATATCTGTTTGCTCAAACTTGCAGTGGCTAATGTAGAATCTTAACTGCTGTGTGGTCCTTTTAGCTTACAGTATCTTGTGTTTCCTGCTTTGATAGGTACTTGCTGGTGTGTTGCAGGGTTGATTTGTGTTGTTTCCAATTCTTTCAGTTTTAACTAATATATACAGTGTGGCTATCTGCAAATCTCCGTGCCTGATGCTCCCATCAGTGATGTGGAGAATTTCTGCAGAAATTTTGGATAGTGATCAACTGGACATCATATTTGTTTATGTATTTATTTGATCCTTTTCTTTCTAGTGAACCTGAGACAAATTCCTGGTTATGTTGCTCTTTGTGAGAACCTTTCCCAGGCAGGCATTGAAAATCCAAATTACTAGTGTCTGTCATTTGTTAGTCCTTCAATATCTATTAGTTTGATTTGTGAAAAAATACTAAATACAAATTTCCTGTAGAGAATGTATCATGTCTTTGTGGTCTATTATTTAGTTTCTAAGTTCTGATTCTCAATATATTTGCTTACAGACTCTTTTAGAAGTAAGCATAGTTTACATTATTGACCATATACTTGGCTTATTTTATTTTTAGAGTATATTTCTGATAGTAGCAAATGGCTTCCTTCTTAAATGCGTTAAGAATGTTTACCGATTAAAAGATGATTGTCTTAGTTTTACTTACATAGCTTTTTTTGTTGTTGGTTGGTCGATTTTGGGGGTTTTTCTTGTTTTGTTTGTTTGGGTTACTGGGTTTTGGCAAGACCCAGTTGAGCTTTTCTGTAAACACATGGCAAAGGTGCAATTGTCTTTGTTTCCACTGAAGTATTAACTACTTAACAGATGGAAGAGAAATGCTATTGAGTCTTAGAAGTTGAGTAGCAATTTTTAATGGCACTGATGCTTAGTTAGCTGGATTTCCATCCATATTTTTCTTTTATCACCGTATTCTACCTTTATTTTCTGTCACAGACGCTTTATAAAACATTATGGGAGCAACAAAGTGGCTGAGCCACTGAACTGAGTTCAATTGTGTGCTTGGGAAAGCTTGGTTATAACACAGTTGCATTTTAGCAAGACAAATACTAGCAAGAGCAGTAAATAAAGATCAAAATTGGCTTCTGATATTTGATTTCATGTTTATAGCATAACGCAATTCTTATCTAAATAACATCAGTCCTTATTTACTTTTTCCTTTTCATTCTTTGTTGCAGCTACTATCCAGGCCAATGTGAATGGGTGTATTGCCCTGGAGATGCCGTATCTTCTGTTGCAACATCTGAGAAGAGCACAGGAAAAATATTCATATATGATGGACGAGGAAATAACCAGCCACTTCATGTGTTTGATAAACTCCATACATCTCCTCTTACTCAGATACGACTGAACCCTGTCTACAAAGTAGTAGTGTCTTCTGACAAATCTGGAATGATTGAGTACTGGACTGGTACTCCTCATGAATATAAATTTCCCAAGAATGTGAACTGGGAGTATAAAACAGATACCGATCTATATGAATTTGCTAAATGCAAGGCTTACCCATCCAGTTTAAGTTTTTCACCTGATGGCAAGAAAATGGCCACTCTTGGGTCTGACAGAAAAGTTAGAATTTTCCGTTTTCTGACTGGGAAGCTCATGAGGGTCTTCGATGAATCTCTGAGTGTGAGTTTGGTCTTGTGTTCCTTGTGGCTTTTCCTCTACTTGCTTGAATTTATTTGCCAGCACATTCTCCCAAGTTGTCATATGTTTCTAAAGCTGAGATTCCCTGCTATATTTTTCTTGTAGATAAGATTTTCCACAGTCTTTCGTATTGCCTCTGATGTTCCTTTACCCCAGAATTAATCCTTACTGAATTGTTAGTTATGTAGTGAAACTTGAGTTGTTGATTTTTGTCTGTTTTCATACTGGTAGATTTCTTTTTACTAGAAAGAAGTTACAGAAAATGCCCGCTTCAGACATGAAAATAATGAATTAAATTTGTCATCTTCTAAAAGCTTTGTTAGACACCTACACACTTTCCTTTCTTCACCTTGATATTACAACATGCCTATTGGCTCTTTAAAGAGAGTAACACTTATGTTAATTTCACTTTATAAGTTTGAGAGGGATAGTCTTCTTGAGTTTTGTATTTTCTAAACATATAGATTAGTATTTTGCTGGATCAGTTCATATAAAAGTGGTTGTTTCTTTTTTTTTTTCTTTTTTCCCCAATCTCTTTTTGTGTAGATGTTTACTGAACTTCAGCAGATGAGACAACAACTACCAGACATGGAGTTTGGCCGACGTATGGCAGTTGAGCGTGAGCTGGAGAAAGTGGATGCAGTAAGATTAATTAATATAATTTTTGATGAAACTGGACACTTCGTTCTGTATGGAACAATGTTGGGCATTAAGGTCATAAATGTCGAGACTAACAGGTGAGTTCCAGTGACACTCAGTGAGATAAATATATTTGTCTATATAAAGTCAAATTTATAGTGTATGTGAAACTTGATGTGACTGACTGTTTTTTGGCTGTGGCTATATGGGAGATACTCCTATGGTTAGTAATGAATATTGCAGTTTAAAGCTTAGTAGAATGAGGAGAAAATATGACAAACATTTGTATTAAAGATGTGTAACCAATTAATCTCTGGATAATACCATCTTGATGTGATAACATAAAGTAAAAGTGGCTTATGCGGTTGGCATTTTCGTGCATAAGGAAACTGACTAAAGAATGATGTAGCAACTGTGAATAGAGAAACATCATAAAACAAATTAATAGAGGGGTTTAGAATTTTGTTTTGAATCTCGAAGTCAGAAAGGACACATTCTCTGACTGTGAGTGGCTAGCAGTGGTTACACCTTTTTACATCTTGTACTTCAGGTGTATTCGTATCTTGGGAAAACAAGAGAACATCAGAGTGATGCAGCTAGCATTGTTCCAAGGAGTAGCAAAGAAACATCGTGCTGCAATCACTATAGAGATGAAGGCATCTGAAAATCCCGTTCTCCAGAATATCCAGGCAGATCCTACAGTAATCTGCACTGCTTTTAAAAAAAACAGGTTTTATATGGTGTGTATAGTTTCTGTTTAAATAACTCCATTCTTGCATTTATGTTTTCTGTGTTACTTTTTTTCCTCCTTTTACCTTTTTAGTGCTTTTTGTCTTGGAGTCTTTGTGAACACGACTTTTCCAGAGGAGTTCCTCTATTTTACGTATATTGCAACTTTTTTATCCTGAACTAGCCATACATTTACCAGAAACAAGCCTTATAGTCTTAATTTTTCAGTATTGTTCAAACAATTCAATACATTTGGGGTTGGCTGTTCTAGTTGGAAAAAAAAAACACAGCTTAAATAAGAGCATTTTAAAAACCAAACCAGATAATTAAATTCAGAGCAGCAACAGGACTTAGTAACACCAAGTATATCACAGGCAACTAAAACAGGAGTCATGTTCCTGTTAACAGTTTCATTTTCCAGTGAGACACAATGAATAAGCTGAACAGACAAGCAGTTCCAGAATAGTAGATGATCTGCAATGTGGTCACCATAGAGGCTAGAGATGTGTATGTGTTGTTACCTGTGCTTGAGTTGGATCATGTTTTCCATTGGAGCAAGACAGTATGCTTTCTGAGGCTTTGTGTATATATGTAATGTATTGTGTAGTATGTAATATATAATGGAATATACTGTTCTGAACTACTTGAGAAGTGAGGAAGAAAAGTTAGACAAAATTTGGAAACACTGCTTACTGTTAGAAAAAAATATGACTATAGGCATGCAGAAAGATTAGTGACTGTCCATTTGATATGTGAGTATACTACTCACTTAAGCAGATGCTCATGTAGCCCTATATTTATTCTGTGTTTTCCTGTAAGTATTACAAAAATTAGTCTCCTGTTAGGAGTGTTTTGAGTTGTTCCTTTTCGGTAGTTTTGTATGTATGCCATATTTGAATGAGAGGATTTATTTTGATTTTGTAGTAAGACTACAAGCTTTGTGATGAAGCCTGCTGGTTCTCTCTCGATATAGCAACACTGATATTCTACACTTGTTCTTAGACAAGATAGTCAACTGCCGTCATTTTTCTATTGCAAAGAGGAGGAAGTTTAAGGACAACAGATTATTAAAAGTGACATGGATTTGCATGTAATTGTACTGGAGTTTGTGACTCCAGAATTGCTGATAAAACAACATTGAATTCCTCTGCATTTCAAATATAGTTGTATGTTTAGTAGATTGAATAATCTTTGTGTGAGATAAACAGAAAAATATTTAAAACCCCAGTAAGTTAACCTTCTGTTCTTTCGTTTTTCAGTTTACTAAACGTGAACCAGAAGATACAAAGAGTGCAGATTCTGACAGAGATGTATTTAATGAGAAACCTTCCAAAGAAGAGGTCATGGCAGCCACTCAGGCTGAAGGTCCCAAAAGAGTTTCAGACAGTGCCATTATCCACACAAGCATGGGAGATATTCATATCAAGCTTTTTCCTGTTGAGTATGTATTTGCTAGTTTTTATGTTATTTCATTTTTCCTTCCTTTTGTGCTTTTTGGTGGCAGTATCAAAGACTTTTTTACTAGAAGCAAACTAGAAGTAATTATTTTAAACTAGAAGTAATTATTTATTTCCCCGTTTTCTACTGTCCCTGTTCCCTGGTAGTTTCGTAATACATCAAGCTAGGAATGTGACTCTTGGCAAACACAACAGCTCTAAATAAAAGTTTGGGCCACACGATTGCTTTAGATTTTTTAACGATTTTGTTTAATTATGCATGCAGGTTGGTTTATTCTGTCCTTCTATTTTTTTCCCTAAAGAACAGATGTAGAAAGATGATTGTAAGGCAGCACTGTTGACTCTGTCTTGAAAACAAACGATGATGTTGGCAGCAGCAGTAGATGTGGCAGTAGGTCTATGTAAGCCAGAGGAATAGTCCAAAAGTGGCTGTTGTACTACATTTCTTGTTACTGCAGCTCCCTCAAAGAAAACAAAACTGTTTACCACCGTATTAGTCCTGTGTATGTCCAAAAACAGGCATAAAAAGATTTTATGCAAAAGCGTTATGCATGACAATTGCTAGTTAGTGTGTCAGCATTTCTCTTCTGTGACGCTAATATGCAAAGATGAAACAGTAATTTTATATATCTTGCATTGCTATACATTGAAACATGAACCATTTGAGGGTAGTTGATGCTTCTCCAAAAACAAGTTCATGTTTTGTTTTGAGCAGAGGTAAGGCAATATAACCTCCATTCTCCCCTGTGGGGCTGCTTAGTCTTTCACTGTTCTCTTCACCAGTGTCCCCTTGGATCAGGCCCTGGTTTCTAATTCATGTTGTAGCGTATAGGTTATAGTAATGGTGCAGCACTTGTCAGTGAGGAACAGCCCAAGCTATGTTATTTCTGAGTTGGGTTTTTTCTCCTTTCTGTGTCACTTTGTTTGCATGTATAGTATTGCAAGGTGTTTTTCCGCAGTTATGTTTGGAATTTTAAACTAAATATGGTACTAAATATAGTACTACCAGGCATACTTATTGTTCAATTTGTCCTTGTTCTACTATTTCTCCCAGATAAGCATTAAATTTAAAGGTTAGAGTTAATATGATTTAAAATTGAAAGAAGAACATATAGGATGTGGCTTTCCATGCCCTTTACATCATTGGTAATGGTACTTATGGAATAAAGTTGTGAATGACTGTGTATTTGTCAGCAAGAACTGGGATCGTCATCTTGTTTGTGGCATTAGTTATGCCATTGGCACTCTGTTTCGTAGAATAGAGATCGCTAAGTCCAAGCGAATCTTCCTTGCAACAGATAAAGTAACTGCAACTGTAGACTCAACTTGGGTATTTGTGGGGAAAAATGTGTATAACTGTCAGTGTAGATCTACCAGACTACTAACCCATTTCATAAAACTAGTGGAAGAGCTGTCATAAAGGATTTTCGTACTGGTAGCAAATCTCTCAAAATTGAAAAATCCAAGTCATGAAGTGTTGTCTTCATTTTTTTTATTCCATCAGCAGTAACACTCCACATCTGCACCCTGCTACTGAACAGTGTTTGTGAGTAGTTTCAGAGGAGGATAGATAACTGAGTCTGCTGACTGCAAGTTCTATAATATTAAAACATTGTATTTTTATATTTTTGAATGGAACACTGAATACCTTCCATGTGTAGCTTAACAGAATTATAGATGTAACGAAAGTGAATAACTTTGTTTATGGAGCATACACTCCTTAACTGATTTTTATGAATAAACTACAGAAGTAGAAAACTGGGGAAGGAACATCTGGTCAGTGGTATCTTAAACTATGCTTTGAGGAATCCGCTTTAGTTCATGACTGTCATGGTTTAACCCTGGCTGGCAACTAAGCACCACAGCCACTCACCCTTCCTATCATGTTCTGAAACACTGCTCAGTACAACAGGATTTTAGTCTCAGCTGAAATCTTTTATTACCTTGCCACTATACAGTTGAATATTTATTGTAGCCTGTATTTTCTGTCACATGATTTTAGGTGCCCCAAAACAGTGGAAAACTTCTGTGTACACAGCAGAAATGGTTATTACAATGGACACATATTTCACCGTATCATCAAGGTAAAAAGTTTGTTGATTTTGTTAATGTACCTTTGTAGTTATGCTTCTCTGTTATCCCTTTAATTTTCTTTTTGCACAAATTATTTCTGGAATGGCTTCAGAGTTCCTGTAATGTCCAAACAACTCTGAGGCTCTCCAAACAGCTTTATCACTTACCAAAGTTATTTAATAGTTGTTCTGCAACTGATAAGGTGAAAGAAATCTGAAAACTGAAAGATCCTGCTTGAATTAAGACTTTATTTCATGTCAGAAGGCATTTCTTGTATGTTTCCTTTCCGTGACATCAGAATCAAGCTGTATTTCCAGAAGGAACATACAGTCATTTCTGTCCTTCACTAGCAGAAATTTGATTTATCACAAGTACTCAGCAGTTAAAGAAACCTTGAATGCTTTGTTGGTTATCCACAGCATTTTAACACTGATTTTGTTGAAAGGTTTGAAGTAAGTGGAAAAAAAAAATCACCTGGCATAAAACACCTTTATTTATTTCTTGTATGTAATTATGTAATATTGAACTTCTATGCAGGGTTTCATGATTCAGACTGGTGACCCAACTGGTACAGGAATGGGAGGTGAAAGTATTTGGGGAGGAGAATTTGAAGATGAGTTTCATTCAACTTTACGACACGACAGACCATATACTCTCAGCATGGCTAATGCAGGACCAAATACTAATGGATCTCAGTTTTTTGTAACAGTGGTTCCAACTGTAAGTAATGCTGAAAGCTCAATTTAAGGCTAGAGATGCAAACTAGATATTAAAAACACTTTTTCTGGTGGAAAAAGGAGCACACTCATACTACCTAAAAAATCTTTTCTTGTTATTTTCCATATAAATGCTGCATGTAAGGATGAAGCCTGTGTAGGCTTCACTGAAACTGTTCTTTAAGAACAGAAGTATTTTTGTCAGTTGTCACCAAGAGAGGCCCTTTGACATTAATTGCATTAAGGATGATATCTAATTCTTAGCAAATTAGACATATTTGCAGTTGTGTATTACTAGAGTATTTTGTAATGTATTATTTTAAACTTGATGGAGGTCTAGCTATTGCTTAGGTTGTCTGAAATTTTTGGGTGTAGTGTCAGGATGACTCTTCAGCATCGCCTAACGGTAAGCTATACAAAAAGCCATTATTCAAGTTTGAGTATTTCTTTGATCTGTGTACTATTTCAGAACCAAAAAAAGAAATTTCACTATATGAATGTAATAGACACAAAACAAATTCTTAAAGGTAACACTTCTAGTCACTGCATTCTTATAGCACAGATTTCAGAGTTATATGTCTTTTAAAAGCACCCACCTACCATATTGTTGAGGCTTATTAAGTTACATCAGTGTCTATAGTCAGACTGCTGACTGGGTGTACTATATGAATATGACTTTGAATTTAGTAATGTTCTGGACTGGCACTTAAAATGCAGCTGTGAAAATACCATGGAATAGGGAGATTGAGACAGTGTTTCTATGAACTAAGAATAAACTTCAAAATAAACTATCAAGTGCTGCTGTGTTGCTAGAACTTGACCTCTGTAATACTTAAAGAAATTGAAAACATAAGTGCATATGAACAGTTATTAGCTGCACTCCATTATTTATTTACCTGATAATATCTACATGGTATTAAATTTTGTAGTCTGAACATATGAAATGAATCTATATTCACTTATTCTTGATCACCCTTCTTCTGGATTGGTACCTAACCTACATGTTGCTTTCTATTAATATGCCTTCTGTTTCTTCTCTTGTGCCCTTGAACAGCCATGGCTAGACAACAAGCACAGTGTGTTTGGACGGGTGACTAAAGGAATGGAAGTTGTTCAGAGAATCTCAAATGTAAAAGTCAATCCCAAAACTGACAAGCCCTATGAGGATATCAGCATCATTAATATCACAGTGAAGTAAGAAAGGAGGTGAAGGTTCCAGCTTCCAGTGGACAAAAACTAAAGCTCAGTTCCAGAAAAAGCTTGGCACCATAGGACCCTAAGAAGGACCTATAAAGAACAAAACCATTTTTGATAATTTCTAGATATAAGAATTGCCAGGACAGAACAATCACTAGTTGTACTATTTTTAATGTACCTAAAGTGCCCTAACATTGTATTTCCAGTAATTTTGTATTTTAAAGTAAAGACACCTGGATATTTCTTACAAAGTCTGCTATTTTTCTTGCATCTCTTCTATGCAAAACTGAAGATACAACCCCACACCATGCCTCATGATAATGTTTGTAAAATACGATCAAGGTATAATTTGGAAATTGTTCATGTTATTTCCATCTTTTGTAACTACTTACAGGCTCTACAAAAAAAATTATGGGTGATAGGTTGGACTTGCTTGAAGGTCTTTTCCAACCTGATTAATTCTGGGATTCTATTTAATCCTTTTCACAGTATTAAAATCTTTGATAGAGGAAAAGGTCAGAAATCATAAGCTGAGTAAACTCATCAATCATCTGTATCTGCTTCAAAAATTAGGTTAAGTTACGATGCTGGTTTTGCTGCCAGGGTATGTAATCTGCTGCCACCCTTCTGTCCTTCAAAAATGGTTGTGTACCTGTCTTTTGTATTGTCTTGGGTTTGGCTGGGACTGAACATCAGCCAGGACAGCCAGCTGAACCAGCTAATGGATATTTGATACCATGCTGATACCATGCCCACTGTATAAGGGAAGAACTGGCTGGGGCCAGGAGGATGGGACTTGGAGTTTGGACTCTGACCTGTGATGTGAGGTTCTTCCTATTTCTGGGGCACTCTGGCCTTCTGCTTCTGGGTTTTTGCTGTCACTTGCTGGCCGCTTGCTTGCTTGCTCACTTCCTGTGAAAACCAGTATCTTTTTGCAATGTTCTATTAAACTCTCCTTATCTCAACCCCTAGGGCTTTGTTTTTTTCTTTTGATCCTCGTCTTTCTTCCCCTCACACTGGAAGGATGGGGTGGGGGCTGTTGTGTGAGCAGCTGTGTTGGAATACAGCTGCTGAGTGAGTCTAAACCACAACAGTCCTTTTAGGTGTCTAATGTGGGGCATAATGGGGTTGAGATAATGAGAAATTTGACTAAGATTTGTTAAAGTAACTTTCGTATATGCGTTTTCCCTTTGTGTTTTCACCATGTTGCTGCATTTGCTTTACTGATTATTCTAGATTCCTTAGGTACTCTGTTGTTTATCACCTCAGAGAAACAGATCAGAACCATCATGTTGTACTAGCTGCTATCAAATCATAGTATGATTGTTCCCTTCATCCCTCAGTTAAGCTCTTATTTGTACGTGGTGCTGTCAGTGGAACAGCAGAGAACACTTCATTTTTAGAGAATTGTTGATTTACATCAAGAGAGATAAGATTTAGTCTCTTCGTTCAACTTCTGTCAGGCATGAAGGATAGTGTAGTGGGTTGAAATTTCCTTCCCCCATTAATCACACCAGCCTAGCTCAGTGCAGAAGCAAATGAGGCTGTATTTACAAGCAAAAACTAGAGTCTACAATGGAATGCAATGAATATACACCAACTATACAGTATTTACAATATTGACAGATGTGTACAATTAACAAAAACAGCGCAAAACCCTCCTGGCCAAAGCCAGGAAAGCTACCTCTCTGCCTCCCCCTTCCCTGCCTTACCCAGGCCTCCCTGGCCAAAGGAAAGAGAGAGAAGGAGCAGAGACTTAGCATTCAAGGTCAGTATGTTATCTTCTTCAGTGAAGAAAGCAGGAAGAGAAACGCAGAAGCACCTTACTAGACTGCCCATTGGAAACACACCCACCAGACTGAACTTTGTTTTGAGTACTTGTGCTGGTTTGGGGCCAGACACAGATCCTCTCTTGCCCCGAAAGGGACAAAAGAATGAGACTCACACAAACGGATTGGAGAGTGATGGAAAGTTTAAATGGAAAAGCAATTGGTGAAGCTACAGAGAATTACAAACTACAAAGCATAGTGACAAAGAGTATCCCAAAGCGTACAGAGCCCGTTACATTAATTCCCTTCCCTTCTTCCCACCTGAGGGTAAACCCAAACCCCCCAGGGCTCTTTCTTCCCCCTCCCACTGCTAGGCAAGTCTCAGGCTGGCCAGGTCTGAGACTGCCCCCTCCTCCATTCTCCTCCTGGCATTAGGCCTGGACAGGCCTAAGAGGCCTTGAGGATACTCCCCCGGCATTACCCGATAAGAGAGGACATCTCCTGTGGGAGCAGAGAGGGAAGAAAGAGCAAGAGAATGACTTTGCAGATGGCCTTATAGGGTGCAGGATTTATGGGTAGAAATACGTCGTTTCCTGTGTTCACCCCTGTGGGTGGGCACCCAGGACACCAGAGGTGTATCTCATGCGGCAGTGGCAGGGGGCACCCAAACTAAACTGCCACAGTACTAAATCTTAAAGGGTGCTATCCCTCCAATGGAATAATTTAGAATAATCACTCTTTTTTACACCCAATAGTGATTTATTTACATTCTTGCTACTTTTCTGCTCGAGATCTGTGAAAATTTTAAAAGGCATAGCCCTAAAACCATCACAGAGAGATACCTCTTCAAGAAAGATACATGTCACCCAGGAACTCACCATGCAGAAAGGCATCCATTACTGTAGGGAACTGTCCTGGTTTGGGGCCAGACAGATCATCTCTTGCCCCGAAAGGGACAAAAGAATGACACACACAAACGGACTGGAGAGTGATGGAAAGTTTAAATGGAAAAGCGATTGGTGAAACTACAGAAAACTACAAAGCATAGTGACAAGAACATCCCAAAGCGTAGAGCCCCTTACATAGTACCCAGAGGCTTCCCAATCCTTCCCTCCTCCCACCTGAGGGTCTACCCAAACCCCCAGGGCTCTTTCTTCCCCCTCCCACTGCTAGGCAAGTCTCAGGCTGGCCAGGTCTGAGCCTGCCCCCCCTCCATTCTCCTCCTGGCATTAGGCCTAGACAGGCCTAAGGGGCCTGAAATACTCCCCCGGCATTACCCGATAAGAGAGAGCATCTCCCATGGGAGCAGAGAGGGAAGAAAGAGGAAGAGAATGACTTCGCAGATGGATTTATAGGGCGCAGGATTTATGTGTGGAAATACGCCGTTTCCTGTGTCCACCCCTATTGGGTGGGCACCCGGGACACCAGAGGTGTATCTCATGTAGCAGTGGCAGGGGGCACCCAGACTAAACTGCCACATTCCACCCCTTATTTCATACCCATAATTCCTGCACCCAAAACATATCATCAGATCAGAAACAGTCCTTAGATGACATGTCTGGCAAAGTCCAGGTCCTCATCTGGGCGTCCTTCCGAAGAGTCTCTCCCTCGGGCTCAGGTCACAGTTCATTCCAGCTCTTCTCCCTCATCCTGTGGAACCTCCCAGCGATGCAGAGTTCATTCTTCTGCATGGTGAACTCTTCATGGATCCGATGGAGCATCCTGGCCACCTGGAAACAACCTCATAACTTCTCAGTCACAGGCCTTTCCGAAGCCCAGTGCTGACCGCTTCCAGCCGCGGCCCAGGCTACACAAATGCACACCGCGCACAGGCACACCGCTTCCCCTGAGCGATAAGCATACCGAGGCATGGAGGCATCCGGCTACACAGCCCTCCCCCGGAGAGGGCGTGGCTGCACTGC